>NW_028292572.1:3010508-3048222 GCF_029948245.1 Actinia tenebrosa | reverse complement strand
TTAATCATGACTTTCTGACAATCAACACTTGTGCGTTGACAGTCGCTGACAGGGACGAATCCAGGGGGGGTCAAAGTTTGCCCATAACCCCCCTTTTAAAGCCAAAAAAAATCTAACCAGCCTTTGATGCAGTGTGTGAAGATTTGTTTAGACTTAACTTAAGCAGTTAAGAAAATCAGTTTTCTTGCTTCTCGGAGCCGTCTTTTCGTTTCGTTTCTCCTCTATCGACTATGATTCTTTTTCATCAAAACAACAGGTTGCTATGTCATATTGACGTCATATGATGTCATAGTGACAACTTGGTATGTAAGGACCCCCCCCCCCCCATTACAAATCCTGGATACGCCCCTGCTGACTTTGGCCAACCAGCTTTCAAATGACTTGTCAGCTGTTAATAAAGTACATGATTACCTTGCCAATCACATAATGAAACCAGTTCTCAATTTCTCAACAATGTTTCTCACCAACCTGTTTTCAAACTCTTTGCTATTTTCCAAAACCCACTCCAGCATGTAAAGAGCTGCCTGTAGAAAGGATAATTATGAATTTATAGGCCCCTTGCAGCACATTGGAATGCAGTTCAATCTGGGGGACAAAACAATAGGTTCCAATTCTCAGGAGATTGGAATTCTTTCGTTTTGTCCCCCAGATCAAGCTGCTTTGACGTCACATGCAAGGGGTCTATGTATTACAGCTGTCTGGTATGAAATATAACAGACAGTCATTGTTTCAGAGTAGCCAATTCTAGCACATGATTATTGACCAACCATGGCTGATCAGCATTGACATTAGTTGAGTAAGCTTTTTTAAAGGAATAAAGTAACACATTATTAGTACTAGTTAAATACCTGCCAAGTGCTAAGGCCAGTCGTTCCCTGAGAAATTATGTTTTGTGATTCTTCCACAATAATACCAGAACCAGATGGCTAGGACATTTAAATCAAATCACTGCTGGTTAAATATCAATTAAAACCTGCATCTTTGAAGTTTTGTCCCTCCCCTCCACTCCACTCCCCTTTCATCCCTAACCCTTGTCTAATATAGTTAGCCAGGCACATGCATTCCAAGTTAATTAAGACCAAATACAAATTGTGGGGCTTAAGAAATTTCACTTAAAGCCTGTCAAACACTGCAATTTGTCGGCTCGATTCTATGCCAGAATGTATGAGGAAGCAAATTGTACTACACATACATGTACAATTAGAAATAAATAATTGTGATCGGCCCATGAATTAGGCTGACAAAAAGCAGGACGTACATGTACTTCCTGCTTAAACCACATTCATTTTTGCAAAGCAACGAATTGAGCCATTTTAGCACTCATTATAATTGTTGCTGACAGTGTTTGTCTTTAAGATGCTTAAATCCATTTAATTCCTTTTCATCCTGGAATGACGTATGTTCTATGCGTTTTGGTTCTTATTGCCATCTTTTTTTCAATGGCTGCTACTTACAAGAATATAAGTCTTGTAGCAAGGGCTCTGATCATCATCCACTTCGCTAATAACTTCTGCATAACATTCATAAAGCTCATCTACAAGTTCATGGTTTGCTTCCTCACTGATCTTCATCAGCTGTTTTAGGAACATCCTCTTGTACCTAATTGAAGGAGTGTACTTGACAAACTCATTGCTCATGTAAGTCTGTAAAGCAATAGAATCAACAGAATTGGTTTTACAAAATACTCACACTTTGCCAATTAAGAAATTTACAGTCAAATTTTCCAAAAAATATGTCTGGGCTAAAAGCAACAAGCATTGTAGAAGCTGATGATCGAAAAAAATACTCAATTTTCTCGTAATAGACCATTTTCAAGTTCCAAATTACTGCTGTGTTTCTAGATTACAGTCTCATTTACTCAGGGTTAACCTTGAATCAGTGTATAAATATTCACAAATACCAACAGTAAGGTAAAGGATGTACAACTTCAACAATACAAACACTTTGAAATTTCACCGACCTTCACTGAAACACATGAATATTCTGCACAAATTGAGGTTATGCCTGAGCAACAGAGAACTTGAAACTGAAGTATTTATCTTGGGGGAGGGGGGATAGGGGTAAGTGCTATAGGGGGAGGGGGGATAGGGGTGGGTGCTATAGGGGGAGAGGAGATAGAGGCAAGTGGGTCTATCCATTATCAGGGCTAAAAAAAACAACTGCTCAGACTAATCAACATTTGCTCAGTCAATGTGACTGCAATCAAGAAGACCAACCTATGAAGAAGAATTTGCCTGAATAAAAATTTTGGCTAGACATTTCCAGATAAATTGGCCACTTTTTGAGTCCTGAGGTTTGGGCATTTCAGGGTATGGGGTATCATCATCATCAATCTTGTCATTACTATTATCATTATTATTATTTATAAATCATGAATATTCATAATGCATTAGTGCACTAAAATAATGTTAAATAACTAACCTTTCGTAATATGACTTTCTGTAAAGTACTGTCTAAATATTGTGCGATATTCTGGTACGAATTAAGTAAGAGTTAGAAAAAAATTTAGTAGGACGAAAAGTAGAGGTCTTGTAGTTCAAGTAAAAGATAATGCTCCATCTTTTTCTTAGCTATTGTCGTGTTCAAGCCATATGAGAAATTTGCATTACCTTCCAGTCAAAAAATTTGATTGGTACCATTTGAAAATACTGTTTTTGTATAGAGAACAAGATCTCTTGTTGTTCTTGTTCTTCAGTCTTCATGTTTGCCGCCATTTTGATGACCGCGCGAAAAAATAGCACTGGGATCTAGAATCTTCAAGCTAGTACTCAGGCTCTTTCGTTTGGTTTTCTCTGTGCGTCGCCATTTTGTTTTGGATTTGTAAAGAAATGTAAGTATTTATCCAATCCATCTTGCTCAATCCTTTGCTTGTTTGGAAAGAAAATTCGTGTAATTTGTTTATCATTGACTTGTCCTTAAATGTAAGGTTGTATTTAAGGGTTTTTCTTGCTAAATTTCACTGAATTTGTATTTTTAAGGGGTCGTCGCAGCCGCTCTCGCTCTCCAGCTCGTCGCGACGCAAAGGACAAAGCTAAAGACAAAGCCAAATCATCTACAAGAGGCCGTAGTCCAGTACGGAAAAATAAAGCAAAGGAGAAGCCAGCTAGACGTCCAAGTTCTTCATCAAGCAGGTCTGCGTCTTGTTCAATCGCGTCGTATAGTGTTTACATTTGTTTGTTTGTTCTCATGCGTCTTTGACAGTTGTGTATATATTCATAAATTGGTTTATATTTTTCGCAGCGACAGCTATTCTTCAAGTAGTGGCAGTTCAGGTAGCTCCAGCCGCAGCTCCAGTTCAGGATCAAGCAGCAGTGGTAGCCGCAGTTCTAGTTCCAGCAGTTCCGGGTCCAGCAGCTCGAGCTCACCATCTCCTATTCGTAAAGGTGAGGCTTTGATACTTAAAGCAAAATGTTAACGACAAAATAGATATATAGACACCATTTGTAGCAAACAAGGTGAATTCTCTGTTGGCTTTGGTATAAGCATATCATGTACAGTATGTATTGATATAAAATACCTAAGCTTGGCTAGTAAAGAGGAAAATTCCTTATAATTGGGGGTAGGGGGAGAGCTAGGGTGGAAGTATATGGTATGCATCCTCGGGATCATAACATTAAGCTTGACAGATTGATTATAGCATATTTTCTTGATTGTAGCATATTTTCTTGATATCCATTCCACTTGTAGTATTTTTTACCACAAATGTAAATTTTCTGGCTTTCTGATTGGTCTAGAGCTGTGGTAAATAAGACAACATACCAACAAATTATAACAAGAAATTATGAA
Source organism: Actinia tenebrosa (assembly GCF_029948245.1). Taxonomy (NCBI): domain Eukaryota; kingdom Metazoa; phylum Cnidaria; class Anthozoa; order Actiniaria; family Actiniidae; genus Actinia; species Actinia tenebrosa. The sequence continues at coordinate 3,044,436 of NW_028292572.1, read as the reverse complement.
TCCCTCAAATATTCAAATGTTTTGCATGTTTTCAGGCAAATATTAAGTTATATTGTGGAAAATAAGAGGACATACCATGCTAAACCATTTGAAATTTATTGAATTTCTTTTTTTGCTTTAGGAATGAAAATGAGGACGCGGCAGAATACAATTGGTCTTATTTATAAATCAACTTTATATTATTTTTTATTAGGAAGTGCCAAAGTAAAGAAAGAAACAAAGAAGGAAATCAAGGTAGAAGGAAAAGAGGTTACAAAAGAGCCAAAGGAGACTAAAACCAAAGCTATACCTCCACCAGAACAACCCAAGGTAAAATCAAAATCCCCACCTCCAAAACCACCAATAAAAGCACCCAAGAGATCTACCTCTAGATCAGTGTCCAAGTCTCCTAGTCCTGTGCGACGTATAAGGCCAAGATCAAACTCAAGTTCATCTTCAGGATCAAGGTATCGCTCAAAGTCTAAGTCAAAGTCACGATCACCAAGGCGACGGAGGAGAAGTCCAACTCCAAAACCAACAAAGTTGCATGTTACTCCCCTTTCTCGTAACATTAACAAAGATCATGTGTTTGAGATATTTGGTATTTATGGACATGTAAAAACAGTGGACTTGCCACTGGATAGGTTTAACTCTCTGCCAAGAGGATTTTGTTATGTTGAATATGATGATCCGGAAGAATGTGAAAAAGCATTGAAACACATGGATGGCGGGCAAATTGATGGCCAGGAAATAACAGTACAGACTGTTCTTCCCCCAAGACAAAGGGACGTTAGACCACCCTACAGACGCCCAAGTCCACCTCGAAGAAGACAGCCATGGAGAAGAAGCCCACCAAGATTCAGAGGGGGTGGCAACTACAGGTCATTTAGGCGCTCTCGTTCACCAGCTTCACCTCCACGCAGACGTAGATCACCATCTAGGTCACGATCGCCACAAAGAAGACGTAGATTTAGCAGTTCTAGCTCAGATTCTTCAAGATAGAGAACGTTTTCTAAAATGCCTAACTTTTTCTTAATCTGCTTTTCCTTCTCCGAAACTTACGTTATTAAGCCTTTTTAAGAGGCAAATCAGAATTGCTTTGTTCCCAAGGACTTTATAGGTAACAATGCTTATCAGTTTTGTCATAAACTTTAATGGGCAAAACTAGCCATGTTAGACATTTGCATTTCTAAAACCATTTGTAGAATATGAGGATGTAAAAGATCTGCTCTCCCAGGTTTTAAGTATATGACGTATAACTTCATTTAGTTTGTACATTGCAGAATAAAAGATATTAAAAAGAAAATGCTTTTTATTTGATTTTTGGTATTGTTAATTGATGGAGCACTCGGTTAGTTGATTTAATATATCTTCCATCCATCGTACTTGTATTATTTAGGTTTGGTAACCACTAGGGACATAAGGATCAGAAACATAACCTGCCTATATTTTTATGTTCGCGATTATGTTGGTTTTTAATGCATGTTATGCTTATGTTTCAGTGCATTCCCACTACGAAATAAGCAACATAACACTCTTACGAATATGTTTACAATAATTATTATAATATTATGACCCTTACGTCGCTAGTGGGTACCAAGCCTCATTATAAAATACTTCAGATATAACCCACGCTGATTGGCTGCCAACTGTAACTTTTATATTGTGCAAAATCAATAAAAAATATAAAAACAATATGAATGCCTTCCTATGTCTCTGTATTGTGATATAAACACACTAGGAGCTGTAGAGCACTTGAAAAGCAAGAGAAACAATTGGCTACACCTTGTGTTCCTAGGCTTGCTTCTCTTGTGCTTTATAGCTCTCAGTGCATTTATATCACAGTACAGAGATATGTGTACACATTCTATATTTATTGATCATATCTTTATAAATATATAACTCCCCTCCTAACAAGTAGGTGTAGTTGAAAGAAATCTTTTTTCGCTTTCTTTTTTAAACAATCTTCACAATAACTAATGTCAAATAAAATTCTAAAAAATTTTTCTAGCTTAGTACTGTTTTGTTGTCTATATACCAGCAAGTAAAATGTATTTTGAATGAATACATCATCTTGCTTCCTGCAGCTTTTCGATATTCTGTGAAGACAGACATTCCAACAGCTTGTGAAGTTTGTTTTTCCTGCCCCCAGTAAAATATAAAAGGTACCAACTGAATATTTTTTATCAATGGCAGTGAAAAACCAAATTTCAGATTGCAGCTTGTAACTACCAAGTTCACAGAATATCAAAAACCACAGTAATAAAAGAAAATAAAACATTTTCACACTAAGGCTGAACAAAGGAGAACTTAAACTGGGAGTATTAAGTCATTTTCTAAAACTCATGAATATCTAATGAGGTTTGGAAGTGTGTTCTTAATTTGCATTAAATTCTGTAAACTTTTTCTTTGATTTTCTCCAAGAAATATTCATGAGTTTGAGAAGTAATTTGAAACACTTGAGAGAGTTCTTCCTCCAATTTCCAAACACCTCAAAGTCAGTTAAAAAAACTCCACTGCGCCTCGTTTTTCAACTCACTTTTCGGTGTTTGGAAATCAGAGGAAGAACTCTCTCACTTGTTTGAAATATTACTTCCAGAATACCTTTTGTTATGGAAGTTTGGTTTATCCAGTCTTATTTAAAAAAACGGTTCTAAAAGGATTTCATGCATGATGGCATCATTTTACTACAACTACCAAAATCTTTTGCAATTTTCCTCTCATAGTCAAATTTGTACTGCCTATGAGATATTACAGTGCATGTTTTTGAAAACTTTTTGACAAGTTGATAATTAGTAAGACAATTGGTGCTAATTAACTTAAGAGTGGCTGTCCGTAACGGTCGAGAATGGCGGGACAGCGAAGGATTTTTCAAATTTCTCATATTTTGTCAGAAGACACCCTTTGGTAAGCTCTTTTAAAAAATCCAGTTTAAAACTTCAAGCGCTTTTTTATTTTGGCGAATTTTACGAAAATCTAAAACTCGACTTCCGGTTTGCTCTGGACCGGTGTGAACAGCCCAAAATATTACCCATATTTAAGAAGGCCTCACTCGTTCAAAAATACTCCTAACGATCTGATACTTTTTCAACATTTTAACTAACTATCAGACTCCAAAAGGGATAAATAATATTTTTGGGAAAATATTTTGTTCTCGCTTTTTGGGATTTTTTTTCGATGGCATTTCAAGCAGCTACGACGCGAAGCAAATTTTAGCCTAAGTTGAATGCCCTAAATTATCACCTGGTATATATTTTATTTTCACTAATACTATATGATCTGAAAGCTTGTTTATTGTACTTCTTTTCCTGAAAGTATTAGCCTTGGAACGCAAATACTTCCTCGCGATTAATCGACTCTTCTATGTAGCATACGGCGGTCTAATTTCGGATTCAGAATCAAAGCGCCTGCTTTATAAATACTCAAAAACTTTCTTGGATCACCCAGAATGAACATTTTAATCGTAAACAACATTAGTTTGATGACTGTAAACTATACTCCAGCTATATATTATTGACTTATTCTTTTGTACTGGAATATTTTAGAGAGTAAGGACTTAAGCGTACGAATTCTAAGTTAGAAAAAAAACCTTTAGACCCCATCAAACGCAGGGTTTTTTTATTTTTCTCTTTTCTTTGTTTTTGTTGAATATACTTGCTCAAAATCCTCCCAAATTTCAATTAGTTCCACGTTATTCGTAGAAAAAACAAACTCATTTTTGTACTTTCTCAAAATTAATGGAATAAGTTAGAGGACACTATGATTGAATAAACAAACTGAATTAGTTGAGAAGCGTGGCACGTGAACGTCGATCACTTGTACCTTTCTTGAATTATATGAACTAAACAAACAACCTTTATGTTTTGTATTTTTTGTCTTTATCTCTTGTCAAAATTAATAATAACTAGTGACTAAAGTGCGTGCAGTTGCTTTCGTACTATTTCATTTAAGCCCCTTTCCCGATAACGTCATACATTTGATTCGCATCAACACTGCCTACTCTGTTTTTTATAAATCGTCCTTGTTTTAAGAGAAGTCAGTGGCTAACAAACCTGTTTCCTTTCTTATTCATTCGTCTAGAATGAACTGTTTGACAGGAACAATTGTATGGTTTCTATCAATTACGGCCGCAATCGTAAACTACATTCAAGGTATTTGGTGCTTTGCTCTTTTAGGGGAACAGGAACATGTAACTCTAGAGCCTCACAGAAAATCTGCAGCATTGTTACCTAGAGAGTTTTTAAGTCTGTCATTTTTCACCATTGGAACATATATCGTATTGGTCGTAAGTGACAGGGTGCTGTAGTTGGCAGGGCCGTAACCAGGGGGGGCACAGGGTGCACGTGCACCCCCACATAAAAGCTTAAGGTCCGCCGATTTTTTTATTCGATGTGCACCCTCCCTGTAAAAGTTCTGGTTACGGCCCTGGTTGGAAAGTCGAGATAGCTGCTTCTACAGTATTGTACTGGGAAAATTATCATCTTCCTCTATTGCGTTTGGGGAGACAGCAAGGTCTTCAGGGACGGTCTGGCCGAGTACTTGAAAAGACGCAAGCCGTCGGGACCTCGAGCACGTCTCATGACCTTTTCTACAAATTCTGGGTTTAACTTTCTTCCTAAGGTTTACTCAATGTTGAGCTTGTTGACCAAGTAGGTTCTCTGTTTTTTGATAAAGCGGTCAGACTTTTTATTTTCTTTGAGAGCCCAGCCTCTTCAGCAGATAAATCCGAGGTCCTCATATTACTAGACGAGAATTTTAGGGTCGGTAGAAACCCCAACCCCCTCTTCCAAGCTTTGTATTTGACGGCCTTAGCAAGATCAAATAGCGATTGTTTCTCAAGAGATTTCGACCATCTCTCAAGAGAAAAATGCTTTTCAAGAACAGAGAATCTTCGCACTCGCACGCAGCCGCCGCCAGAGCACCATACCTTCATTTAATTAAGAATGTAGTTTACTATTGCGGCTGTAATTGATAGAAACCATACAATTGTTCCTGTCAAAATGTTAAAAAAAAGAATAAGAAAAAGAAAAAAAAAACCGGCTGCTCAGCTCGACGATTAGCTTGCCTACTGAGCAGCTATTACCTGAATCTTGGCTATAAACATTAATGTTGTAAAGCATAATTTGATATATATATATATATATTTTTTTTTTAAATCAAACTCATAAATAATTCATGAGGAAAACACAATAGAAATCACGACCATGAAGGAGGTTTTATATCTGATATAGATTCGTCTTCATTTGCATAAACTTAAACTTGGATTTTCTTGGCCAGATTCACTTCAATTTTGAAAATTTTAGTGAAACACAAAGGAACTAACCTAGACGTTTGATAAGCAATCTACAGTATGAGTGGCCGTGTTGTATTCGATATACAATCACTCGGCTACGCCTCGTGTTTGTATATCGGATACAACACGGCCACTCATTCTGAAAAAAACGTCTGTCTGATGAGTGCGTAAGCACGAAACTCGGAGTTACAGTGAACATGTCTCGTCTTTAATCCAATCTTTACTATATATCTGTTGCTCTGCATCCCTACGCATCGAGCACTGTTTCACCAGTATAGACCACATTACATACTTTGTTATATATATATATATATATACAGCCATTTGCAAAAATTATGGCCGTTTCAAATATAAATACAACTATATCGAAAGTATATCAGACAGGGCGGGATATCATTCTTGATATTTTTTTCCAGAAAGCCCTAATGATAGACAACTTGAAAAATATATAGTGGAAGATATCCCATAATACTTGATATGCTTTCGATATACTCGTATATGTATTGGAAGCGGCCATAGTTTTTGCAAATGGCTGTATATATATATATATATATATATATATATATATATAATATGTTATTATTATTGGTAAAAAGATACTTGTTGTTCCTGTCAAACAGTTTATTCTAGGCGAATGAATAGGAAAGGAAACAGGTTTGTTAGCCACTGACTTCTCTTAATGAAACAAGGACGATTTTTGGCTTTTTCATTTAGAATCAAGTTAAATCAATCAATTCTGAAACCCCATATAAAAACAAGCAAAAACAGCAACAAAAGAGAAGGGAAAAAAAGCAGAGTAGGCAGTGTTGATGCGGATCAAATGTGTGACGTTATCGGGAAAGGGGCTTAAATGAAATAGTACGAAAGCAACTGCACGCACTTTAGTCACTAGTTATTATTAATTTTGACAAGAGATAAAGACAAAAAATACAAAACATAAAGGTTGTTTGTTTAGTTCATATAATTCAAGAAAGGTACAAGTGATCGACGTTCACGTGCCACGCTTCTCAACTAATTCAGTTTGTTTATTCAATCATAGTGTCCTCTAACTTATTCCATTAATTTTGAGAAAGTACAAAAATGAGTTTGTTTTTTCTACGAATAACGTGGAACTAATTGAAATTTGGGAGGATTTTGAGCAAGTATATTCAACAAAAACAAAGAAAAGAGAAAAATAAAAAAACCCTGCGTTTGATGGGGTCTAAAGGTTTTTTTTCTAACTTAGAATTCGTACGCTTAAGTCCTTACTCTCTAAAATATTCCAGTACAAAAGAATAAGTCAATAATATATAGCTGGAGTATAGTTTACAGTCATCAAACTAATGTTGTTTACGATTAAAATGTTCATTCTGGGTGATCCAAGAAAGTTTTTGAGTATTTATAAAGCAGGCGCTTTGATTCTGAATCCGAAATTAGACCGCCGTATGCTACATAGAAGAGTCGATTAATCGCGAGGAAGTATTTGCGTTCCAAGGCTAATACTTTCAGGAAAAGAAGTACAATAAACAAGCTTTCAGATCATATAGTATTAGTGAAAATAAAATATATACCAGGTGATGATTTAGGGCATTCAACTTAGGCTAAAATTTGCTTCGCGTCGTAGCTGCTTGAAATGCCATCGAAAAAAAATCCCAAAAAGCGAGAACAAAATATTTTCCCAAAAATATTATTTATCCCTTTTGGAGTCTGATAGTTAGTTAAAATGTTGAAAAAGTATCAGATTGATAGGAGTATTTTTGAACGAGTGAGGCCTTCTTAAATATGGGTAATATTTTGGGCTGTTCACACCGGTCCAGAGCGAACCGGAAGTCGAGTTTTAGATTTTCGTAAAATTCGCCAAAATAAAAAAGCGCTCGAAGTTTTAAACTGGATTTTTTAAAAGAGCTTACCAAAGGTTGTCTTCTGACAAAATATGAGAAATTTGAAAATTCCTTCGCTGTCCCGCCATTCTCGACCGTTACGGACAGCCACTCTTAACAAATTAAGTAAGTGTGCAAGTGTGTCTGTTAGATGTAGTAATGTCGATGCCATAAATTATGCAAGTGTCCTATAACTACAAGTTTCTAAAAGCCTCATGAACAACCTCATCTGACTCATTTCCAGAACACTGACATAATTTTTGAAGAATTTCTTCACAGTTGTCTGATACAACACTGACTTGTACAGGATGTGGAGAAGTATTAGGTCGTATAAATTTTTGTTCCATGGCCTCTTTCATCTAACATTGCATAAAGAGAGAAGTCAAGTAATTATTGGCCTGTGTTGCCCACCCTACAGAAGGTGGAGACAGGGGCCCAGTGGTGATACTTCCCATATAACTGTGACAGAGTCAAAAGACACTATTTTGGACAGTAATTATTTAGTCATAAATCTATATTTTTAATTAGGAATGCCTCGTGTACACATAGGAATGTAATTCTTTAGTTAACTGTTTGCGTGGAAAATGCGTAAGCAAGAAATAATTTCCGTACGTAATTACATTACAGTGAGTCATGCCTAGGTTTGGCGCTTGTTTACGTAAGTTCGTGTTTGGGACATCCTGTTTGCGCCTAGGGCGTGCAACATTGCGTAGGATGTGTAAGGTCTTAAGAATGCAGGTTTTCCCATAAAAGTAGGCCCAAACTAAGCTTAAATCAGTGTAGTAAAAGTTCTTGAAGACGTTGCGTTGTCTACGGATATTTTCACATATCAAGACAAGGAATTCTCTTCGATGTAAAGGTATGAATCTTTGCAGCCTTTTACACTTTTACCTAGGATAGATTTAGGACAAATCTATGTTCATATCGTTAACTAGTCATTATATTTTATAGCTTAGATTATCTATATATTTGTTAAGCATTCGTTTCATGTTTTTGTAATGCTAGTCGCATTAGCGCGTAATTTAGTACAAAGTTATCAATTTCACGCAGTAGTAATTTAGTAATCACGCTAAGTGTATTTTGTCTTTTAAACTCGTAATTCGGATAATTCTCGTCTTAAACAAGTAAATCTAGCATCACTTAGCGTTTTCAGTGTTGAACTAACGAAGTTCAACCATAAATCTAAGGAGAGTAGTTAAATCTAGCATTCATCGTTTATTAGCCATCATTGGTAAACTCGCGTATAAACCACTAGTTTTCATTCTTAAAAACGTTCTAAACATAGCTACAGGAACCGCTATCGCGGTAAACGTTCGTTCAACCTCTAAACTAGTTTGAGTAACCTTCACCACAGGTTAAAAGACCTTTTTATAGACCTTTTGGTTGTCTTCGTAAACTTTAATTTGCAAGGTCACGGATTGACCACGAGGTAATCATATCACTGTTTAGGATAAATTCGCATAACAATAACTGGTTAAACACTTACCTAAACATATTAGTAAACTCTTCTAACAACTTTTCCATAGTTTTCCATTATTCTTGTATCATTTGTACGGCGTATAACTTCCATTTTAAACATATAAACACCTAGTTTGTGTCAGTATTTTACACTCGTTGGCAATTCATATTATGGTATTCAAATTACCTGTGACGTAATTTACGTATTTCCGTTTCTATTTATATCTAGCAAAACTGTATTTTATTCATAACTTTTTAGCTATTTAGATAAGCTACAAATTTATTTTATCTCATTGTAAATATTTTTCTTGTTTTCATTAGAGATATCCTGTAATCTCGTTCCCGTTTTTTTTCATGTATTGTAAAGTTGTGTGAATTTTTCAATAAATTCTTTTGTCAAAACCACTTGCAATCTGATTCATAGCTGAGCGCCTTGCCGCCGGTTACATAACGTAAGGTGAAGATGATTGTCATTATCTTTTAGGGGTTGATATGGAAAATAACTCCCTCTTTTAGGGGTGAAAAAGGAAAAGTTGGTTTTTAGCATGCCTCAAATCATTTATCTTTAGGGCTAACCAGGACTCCTTAATAATATGGGCTCCTTGTCTAAATAATTTATTATCATAATTGGAAGTTTTGACCATTATCTTTTCCATAAAATGACATAAAGCCAACTGCTGGATCCATGAGTATGTTTCACTAATATTAAACCCTCTCTTACCCAAAAAGTTATAAAGTATTCACACTTACCCAATCTAACATTTTATCATAGAAGCCAGCTATGTTGAGAATTCCTATAGGTTTCTTGTGAAGTCCTAATTGTCTCCTGTAAAAAAAACTTTGATTAATTTCACAACCAGCACAATGGCCAATCTAAGTGATCAGGGCACTGCTAACAACCACTGGGCTGATGATCTAAGTTAATTAGATCTAAGTTAACTAGATCTAAAACAACCTCTGGGCTGATCATAAAAGATTGAACCTGAAACAACCTCAGCAAACAAGCCGTCAGTGGTTCGAGTCCCGCGAGAACCCAACTGAGGCAGATTTTTTAATCTGCTTATACACTCGATGTAGCATACACTTAACATACAAACCTCAGGGTTAGTTGTTCTTGGTTAGTCATTGCTAACTCCCAGATTAAATTGGAATTTAGAGAGAAAAATCAAACCCTGAGAAAAACCTTTGAATCAAGGCCAAGAATTGAACCTGAGACCCTAGAGGTGAGAAGCAAGTGGTAAGTGCAGTAATAGTAATGAGGTTTCAAACTATGAAGTCTTAGTATTTATTTACCAAGTTATCATTTCAAGTAATTCTTCTGCTGTTCCAAAGCCTCCTGGTAAAGCTATCAATGCATCAGCCTTTAAATAATTAGAAAGAAAATACTGTTTAAAGCATTTCTTGTTTGTGTCGATCAAGCTATCTATCCACTCCAGCAAGTTGGCCCGGAGGGAAAGGGGGGGGGACGGGAGGGTGTATTCTTGCCCGTTTAGGGTAGGGATGTGCAGCTGAGCTCTCTGAACCCTGACCATTTTCCAGAGTAAAATCGCTGAAATTCAACCCCTGTTCCAGAGTAAAATCACTGAAAACCAAGACTTATTGTATATAAAAACCATCTTCCTGTACTTGCGAAAGAAACCCTGTTCCAGAGAGAGAGAGAGAGAGAGAGAGTGATTTCATATGCCCTGTTCGAGAGGGTGAGCGCAATTTTATATACCCTGTTCCAGAGTAGAATTGCTGAAACCATACCCTGTTTGGTGGCACGTACCGGCGTATAGCGAATACTATGGATTTCATCGAAGTGTGGCACGCATTAAAAAATTCGTCTGCGAATTTGCCTGCGAGACGCTGTGACTCCTCCCACTTGGAGGTGTGATTTTGTCTGCATTCCTTTCTCGCGAAATGCACAATGAACATTAGTGAACTTGGTCGTGTTTACAGTAGGGGAAAGAGCATAGTAGTGATTTGAGATCTCTCGTTATAGATGAGATTGCTGAAAGTGGTGGGGATATCATAACAGGATTTTTTCCTGGAAAATTCGCAGAAATTGCTTGAAAACTTCCCCAGCCTCCATACTCATTTTTGAACTCGTACCTTCTACTCACCGCCATAACTTCGAATTGAACGTTGCACGGGAATAGCCGAGAAAGGAATGCAGACAAAATCACACCTCCAAGTGGGAGGAGTCACAGCATCTCGTAGGCAAATTCGCAGACAAATTTTTTAATGCGTGCCACACTTCGATGAAATCCGTAGTAAAGGGGAGTACCCATCCTGGTCAAGTTAATCCACATTTCAATTCCTAAACAGATGCCTGTTTCCTTTCCCACCCTCCCAATTTTATCCATATATTAGGGGTATATTATGCAGATATTTTCTAGAGAATTAATACAAAATATTCTTAATAAAATTGATGATTAATTTTAACATCAACCTTTTCCAACATGTTTCTTTTTCTTGTGTGCATATCTTCAACGATAACTGTCTTCCCAATAACTTCAAGAAACGTTGGATCTACAAAAAAAATGGACAATATTTTCAAAAAAACAGTGCCTGTCAAAATTGAAGAATATTTATTTGTATAATCAAGACGTATGCATGAATTATTTTTGCAAGCAACAGAGTTCATCTGCACTTTGAAAGAACCCACATGTTTGTAGTAGGTTGCCGACATGTACCCAGTTGCTTGGTGTATACCAAAACCAATGTTATTTGCACATGGATTTTTTGATGGGGGTAGGATTAAGGGCTGGTATGGATTTATATTTATTCACTTTATACTTAATATTTATATTTATGAGTAAATAGTAATTTACTGGGGTTGGGTCAGGGTTAGGGTTGTTTTTTTGGGATAATATTAAATCTACTAGATATTTTATAAATATATATTATTAGCTTGCTTTTACATTGTATTTTATATCTTTAGGAAGGCACTTTGTAAACCAGTCTATGACTGAAAGTTTAAACCTTCGTTAAATAAAGCTTTTATTATTATTATTATTATTATTATTATTATTATTATTATTATTATTATTATTATTATTATTATTATAGTTGAGAGAGGAGCAGCATTCAAACTTAGAAGCATTTTAAAAATTCAAACTAACTAGCTAGTGCCCCCTGCCCCCCCCCCCATTCCAGAAAAAAACATTTCCCAATTACAACTTACTTTTTGTGATAAAGAACTCTGGAAGAAAGCCAGTCACTTTTCCACCATTATCCAATACTGTCTGTGCTAGTGTCCCCATAAGGCCTGCATTACCTCCCCCATATAACAGCTCAATTTGGTTTTTTGCTAAGCACTTTCCAAGAGCTAGAATATGAGAGATGTTAGAAAAAATGTTATTCTGACACCTTACCTACAGCTGTATATTATAATGTCATCCCAGGGTTTTCATTAAGTTTTGAAATAATAGGAGAAGATCAAGAACTAGCTGTAGAGTTCTGGGTAGGGTTTTCATATGTTAAGTTTTAAATATAAAGGAATGGATAAATAGTACAATCGCTTGTGTATATATTACGGGAAGCATTGGTCGTGTAGTAGAAGCATGGGTGGCGTGTGCAGCTAATTAATGTGCTGCCTCTCACCAATGCGACCTGGGCTTGAGTCCCATCAGTTTCAGTACTGTATGTGAGTAGAGTTGTTTGTTGGCTTTCTCCTGTGCTTTGAGGGTTTTTTTCCAATTTATGTTGCGAGCCATGACACACAATGTAATTTGTTGGACACAACGTTGCTGAAGTAGAAAACTATACTACTTCAGCATCATTGCCTGCAATGTTGCACGCAATGTTGCACCATGTGTCAATGCCTTAAGTGGCTCTGGTTACAGTAGTTGCAATGTAATTGGTTTGGCAATTTTGGAGAAGAGGTTTTTGATAGTGAGATTTTCTTTTAGTCTGTCATGCAAGTGGCAGTTGGTGAGACCCCTTGCCTGTGATGTCAAAGCAGCACCTGAGAATTGGAACCTATTGTGTTGTCCCCCAGATTAAGCTGCATTCCAAAGCTAGTAGTGCAAAGGGTCTATAACTTCATTACGCAATAGATAATGACAAACTTTCTTCTATTTTCTTTGATTTAAAACTTAAAACTTATCACTGATCAAGTGCGCGTTTTACTTCATAGCTTGTGTAATATTAGTTTAGGGATTATTAAAATCGTTTTGTTATTCTTTGGAACAGCTTACCCATTATCACAAGACAATAGTCTACTTTTTTTGCATCATAAAACGAAGTCATTTTTGCTGTTAATTACTATTTCTCTTGGGAACATAATGATCCTTGTTTTAAACCCTTTTAAATAATATAACTTCCTATGCCCACTAATCCTTTTGTCTCGTCTTTAATTCACTTTATCTTTATACTTCTATGATTTTTCTCTGTATTTGGTTAAGTTAAAATTTCCAAACAAATAATAAATAAATTGAACTTTAATTAATAAAAATAAATTCTTACTTATTGCTGCTTCTTCAAACGCAGGGTTATTGCCCGCCGACGAACCACAAAACACAGTAACTGCTTTCAAAGGTTCCATTGTTATGGCTTATTAAGACGTTGTTTACGGTATGTGTATGTATTTATATATTTTTTCGCTTCCACGACAATCGGTAAGAAAAGTTTTGCTCGAGAGAGAGAGAGAGAGAGAGCAATGTTCGGTCGTTACTTCATTTATGACCACACGAATTGGCACTATCTTGGGGTTGTGTGTTGTGGTAGTGTTGCATCGTTCGGTGTCACCTTTAGTGATCCGTGTAGGTGCAGCACATGTAGTTGGTGTAATACCCGTAGTACCCGTGGTAGGTGTAGTACCTGTAGCACCAGTAATACCTGTAGTATCTGTAGTAGGTGTAGTAGATGTAGTACCTGTAGTATCCGTAGTACCTGTAGTACCTGTAGTAACTGTAGTAGGTGTAGTACCTGTAGTATCTGTGTAGTACCTGTAGTACCTGTAGTACCTGTAGTAGGTGTAGTAGATGTAGTATCCGTAGTACCTGTAGTAGGTGTAGTATCTGTAGTAGGTGTAGTATCCGTAGTACCTGTAGTACCGGATCACTCAAGGATGCTGGTCTTCGAGGCACGGTTATCGTAGACGTAGCACGACATCGTAGTCGTAGCACGATGCCTACGACCCACGATGGAGACGTGGGAGTCGTGGAGTCGTGGCATCGTAGGATCGTAGCGTAGGTGGGATTGTGGGAGTCGTGGAATCGTGGGATTCGTAGGATTCGTGGAATCGAGGGAATCGTAGTCAATTTTAGTTTTTCATTCTTTTTTTAATTTCTAAACCGGAAATCCTGTTTGTTCATTGTGTACTTTAAAATGCACAGTCTCTACACACATTGAACTTGATAAATTTGCAATGCATGTTTGTTTTTTTTAATTTTCCTGTTTTTGTTTTATCTTATTTCTTTTCAGAAGTTTCAGCCACAATAGAGCCTAGTATCTTGACACAAAATATAGTACGATAAATATCAGTATATTTGTAAACACACTGCTCTCCATGCCTTTATCGTAAACCGACTTATGCATCGGACTTACTGCATTATAGTCCGACAAGAATAGATTCAAGGTATCAGTACTGCGCGCAGTTTGTAATGTCAATCGAGCTGTGCATACCCGAGTATTAGTTGTATGGGGGATGTGAATTTTCCGCAAGTTTTGATCAGTTTCTCAACTCCTTATATGATGGCTTGTTGGAATCGAACCAACGTTTCTGAATGGATCAGAAACAACCATTAACCATTTTTTGGAGTGTAGTGCATGCCAATCAGTTGTATGTGATTTGTTTGAAGAGGTGCGTGGGTCCTGTAGTTTTTCTATGAATATATATATATATATATATAACTGAACTGTAACAAATTTCTATTTACAAACTGGAACAAATAAAACGTTAAATGGAGGATGACCTTTTTGCCCTTTCTCCAGGAAGAGTCTTACAAGTTTGCTCCAATCTTGTAATTAAAGGCGGTGTAACGTGGGACAAATTGCAACCTAATTTTATTTGCGCATCATTATGGCCCATTTTCTAATTATCGTTATCTTGTTATCTTACGAGTATTTGAAGGTAGTTGAGCTCTAAAGCGTCTTTGCAACCCGAGGGGTATTGGAACAATGCTTAAAGGTATCTTATTATTTTAACAACAGCGTTACGCAAAAACAGCGTTGCAAGTTGTCCTCGTGAAGCACCGTCTTCATAGTGATGCACTATAGTTATTACACAGGCCCGTTAGTATAACAAGAACTAATAGCTGCAAAAAAATTGTAAAGTAGCTCATCACCAGTTCCATTCCATTCCCTCCACATTCTCTCATTCAAATAGGTCTGCAGTTTTTCTCTTGAAATTCCCTTCCGCTCTTTCTGCTTAAGCTTCAATTGATTCCATTTGGATTCAATTCCCTGCGTGTGTACCCCGGTCACGGGATCAACAAAATTCAGGGAGTGATTTACCACTCTGTGAGTGGCTACTTGCTGGGGAAGGAATCTTCCTATCTGGTCGTAGGCACTATAGTCGTCGGTGTGCAGCACACTGTTCGGCCGGAGACACCTGCCAAGTATCGGCAGAAGGGTATCTCTATTTCTTCTTTCCACTACTTCGTAGTAACCTCTGGCTGGCTGATATTCGGTGGTTATCACTCCGAACACCCATATTTCTTGAGTGCGCCTTTCCCTGTTGTACTATAAAACGCAATATAATTAAAGATAAATTTCTAAAGTCATTTGCACATTATCTAAGGGTATGTTGAGATTTTCAATGAAAAGAGAACAGATGCATTAAATTGGCCGCGATAATAAACGTTTCTTATCGTTTCACGATATCCGCGAGGTAAATCAAACCCGTGTTTTAAAAAAACAGTGAATGTATACGATGAAATGATACGATACTCATCTGTCATGGTAAACCTGTCCCATGCATCAATTCTCCCGGTATATAATCACATTGCTTGTACCCGGCATTATGTGACGTGGGATGATGATAGAGGTTTTTTTTTTATTCAAACACGTGTTTTAATTTTTCTCTTTTTCTAAAAGCGGATAATTTGTTAATTTTATATGTATATATATATATATTTACACATATTACGAGCCTGCATGACATCTTTCTTTTTTTATTCGGTTTCCGTATCATGTCGCTGCAATAATCTCTCTATACATTTCCCCAAACTAATGTATAATAATCGAAAACTGTTATTTATTAGTCACCCACTAAGGAATTATCGTACATAATGGTATAAGTCTTAATCGTCTTTGATCTTTTACCCGTATTGCTCGCAAAAAAAAATTAAAAAATATTACCTTGCGCTTGTGGTTGAATTTGCTTTCGTCGCATTGCACCACGCAGTTCGGGCCGCCAAAAGGAAGGAAGGAAGCGTATTGTTCTATCGAATTTGAACACACGCCGTCCAAAAGTCCAAAAAATTTTGTTACCACGTTGCGACTTAGGCGAAGGGCACTTGCTGTTTGCGTGCGACTGTTTCCTTGGCACCAGAAGAAAATCATCATGATGGCATCTCCCAATGGTATTTTTGGAATCAGTGCAAAAATACTATTGCATCTGATGGAAC
Organism: Actinia tenebrosa; assembly: GCF_029948245.1. Lineage (NCBI taxonomy): Eukaryota > Metazoa > Cnidaria > Anthozoa > Actiniaria > Actiniidae > Actinia > Actinia tenebrosa. The sequence goes on along the minus strand of NW_028292572.1, from coordinate 3,028,288 downwards.
GCTTTTTTTGACATCTGTTGCACTTCCTGAAAATAGAATAACGATTGTGAAGAGGTGTGAAAAAACATCATGAATAAATTGAAATAGACCTATTCAGCGTCCTTGACAACGCGTTGTCAAGGACGTTGAAATGAGTCTACAGCTGTTATTACAGTTGCATGGAACTTATAGGGTTGTTGAAAATATCCTTTAAAAGATGATTTTGGCTGCACTTCCGAATAGTGTATTTAGGTTTACTGAAATGGTCACTTTGCAATTCAAGACGGCTTCCGAAAACATAAGGCGAAACTGACAATGACTGTCTATTCACGCTTCATCTATCTGCTCATCAAAATAACTCCCTTAACAATCTAACCATTGCATTACGTTTGGCGCTCATTTCCTAGTTGACTTTTCCCTGCAGCAGCTTAATATTCATTTCTTAAGTCTTAGATAAAGTTATCAAAAGGTTTTTCCATTCTTGAATAAAGCAACGTTTAACCGTAATTAGTCTCCCAAAGTACTTAATATTTTATGTCTAAAATTATATAAGTTAAAAAGCTGTATACAGCGGCTGCGTAAAAATCTTACTTTTGAAATCAAACGAAAGAGCAGTTGTCAATAAGTAAATTCCTTTTTCTGCTTATAAGAAACAAAACTTGATAGACTCCCACTATACTCACCAAACATAGCCATCAATGTGCGTTTCATTTCTGCGAATCATCGGCATGTTGTGATTACAGTCACCACAAAAAAGAGGATCAGCAAGAAGAGCTCTTCTCTGTAACCAGCGGATAACATTTTTTTTTGATCTCTGTTTAACTTCGGAAAAGTAGTCAAGGTTCATAATTCGTGAAGTAGATGAATACGCAAAGCAGTTTAAAGATGAATGGCTAATAACTGACTAACCGTCATGCTTTGGGGAAATTTTCACATTTGTAATTCAAACCAATCAAGTGATTTTTGTTTGGTCGAATGACATTCCGTTAGTAAAAAACAGTTATTTTTTTCTCTCTCTAGTGGATAGAGAGAGAAATCAAATTTGGCATAAAATTAGATATCAATAAAGGGAGCTCATTTAAGTTTCAAGTTTGCTCATTGAATAGTGGCGTATTTCATTTTCTTTTTTCGTATAGCTTCAATCCTGTTGTGGTAATTAGCCGAATGAGAACCAATGCCAATGGGCACTCTTTAATTATAAACCCTTACAGCAATCTGCCTTGACATATTGACTATATATTTTATTCGTTTTGGAGGTGTGTCTAGCAATCTAACAGATCACGTGATCAAAGACAGTTTTCATATCCCTTTATATCTCGTCTATTATTGCACAAAATCTAATGCAACGTATTATAGAAGGCATTAACCTTAAAACATTAAAGCAGTTTATTTTCATTTTCTAGCTTGATGAATCGGAACGCAGACCAGACAAACGCATGATTTTTTCGTTGTATAGGTGTAAATAAATGTTGTTGTATTTTTTATTCTTCTCACCATCACAAGCTTCAAGATAGGGTCGGTAACTTTGGATGAGAGATGGTATGAAATGGATGGAGGGGGGGAGGGGTATGACGAATTTTTAGATTTAGGGGATCTTTTTTTGAAGCTCGTTATTAAAGAGGGGAGGAAAGTATAACAATTTTTTTTTACATTTATACATATATTTGAAGGCAAATACATTTCTCAGTTAATTGTGTGCCTTTCGAAAGTAAAACATTGAAAACAATATATTAAAAATCAGAAAAAAGTGCACGAATTTATAATTGATTGGAATAATTATGAATATAATCAAGATCACAACTGAACTATTATCAAACAACACAGAAAGAGAGCTTGTTTTCTAAACTTGGATTGTTAAAAAAAAGAGAAACGGCCATAGGACTACCACCCCTACAGGACCGTATGACCGTATACGGTCCTGTAGGGGTGGTAGTCCTATGGCCGTTTCTCTTTTTTTTAACAATCCAAGTTTAGAAAACAAGCTCTCTTTCTGTGTTGTTTGATAATAGTTCAGTTGTGATCTTGATTATATTCATAATTATTCCAATCAATTATAAATTCGTGCACTTTTTTCTGATTTTTAATATATTGTTTTCAATGTTTTACTTTCGAAAGGCACACAATTAACTGAGAAATGTATTTGCCTTCAAATATATGTATAAATGTAAAAAAAAATTGTTATACTTTCCTCCCCTCTTTAATAATGAGCTTCAAAAAAAGATCCCCTAAATCTAAAAATTCGTCATACCCCTCCCCCCCTCCATCCATTTCATACCATCTCTCATCCAAAGTTACCGACCCTATCTTGAAGCTTGTGATGGTGAGAAGAATAAAAAATACAACAACATTTATTTACACCTATACAACGAAAAAATCATGCGTTTGTCTGGTCTGCGTTCCGATTCATCAAGCTAGAAAATGAAAATAAACTGCTTTAATGTTTTAAGGTTAATGCCTTCTATAATACGTTGCATTAGATTTTGTGCAATAATAGACGAGATATAAAGGGATATGAAAACTGTCTTTGATCACGTGATCTGTTAGATTGCTAGACACACCTCCAAAACGAATAAAATATATAGTCAATATGTCAAGGCAGATTGCTGTAAGGGTTTATAATTAAAGAGTGCCCATTGGCATTGGTTCTCATTCGGCTAATTACCACAACAGGATTGAAGCTATACGAAAAAAGAAAATGAAATACGCCACTATTCAATGAGCAAACTTGAAACTTAAATGAGCTCCCTTTATTGATATCTAATTTTATGCCAAATTTGATTTCTCTCTCTATCCACTAGAGAGAGAAAAAAATAACTGTTTTTTACTAACGGAATGTCATTCGACCAAACAAAAATCACTTGATTGGTTTGAATTACAAATGTGAAAATTTCCCCAAAGCATGACGGTTAGTCAGTTATTAGCCATTCATCTTTAAACTGCTTTGCGTATTCATCTACTTCACGAATTATGAACCTTGACTACTTTTCCGAAGTTAAACAGAGATCAAAAAAAAATGTTATCCGCTGGTTACAGAGAAGAGCTCTTCTTGCTGATCCTCTTTTTTGTGGTGACTGTAATCACAACATGCCGATGATTCGCAGAAATGAAACGCACATTGATGGCTATGTTTGGTGAGTATAGTGGGAGTCTATCAAGTTTTGTTTCTTATAAGCAGAAAAAGGAATTTACTTATTGACAACTGCTCTTTCGTTTGATTTCAAAAGTAAGATTTTTACGCAGCCGCTGTATACAGCTTTTTAACTTATATAATTTTAGACATAAAATATTAAGTACTTTGGGAGACTAATTACGGTTAAACGTTGCTTTATTCAAGAATGGAAAAACCTTTTGATAACTTTATCTAAGACTTAAGAAATGAATATTAAGCTGCTGCAGGGAAAAGTCAACTAGGAAATGAGCGCCAAACGTAATGCAATGGTTAGATTGTTAAGGGAGTTATTTTGATGAGCAGATAGATGAAGCGTGAATAGACAGTCATTGTCAGTTTCGCCTTATGTTTTCGGAAGCCGTCTTGAATTGCAAAGTGACCATTTCAGTAAACCTAAATACACTATTCGGAAGTGCAGCCAAAATCATCTTTTAAAGGATATTTTCAACAACCCTATAAGTTCCATGCAACTGTAATAACAGCTGTAGACTCATTTCAACGTCCTTGACAACGCGTTGTCAAGGACGCTGAATAGGTCTATTTCAATTTATTCATGATGTTTTTTCACACCTCTTCACAATCGTTATTCTATTTTCAGGAAGTGCAACAGATGTCAAAAAAAGCGTTCCATCAGATGCAATAGTATTTTTGCACTGATTCCAAAAATACCATTGGGAGATGCCATCATGATGATTTTCTTCTGGTGCCAAGGAAACAGTCGCACGCAAACAGCAAGTGCCCTTCGCCTAAGTCGCAACGTGGTAACAAAATTTTTTGGACTTTTGGACGGCGTGTGTTCAAATTCGATAGAACAATACGCTTCCTTCCTTCCTATATCGGAAGGATGCGGGGAGGAGTCATTGTTTTTGTATTTTTTTTATTAAAATGAGGATGATCATTTTTTCACTTTTTGAGAGAGGGGGGAGTTGAATTTCATTCTCATTATCACGGATTTCGTATCATTTTTGTTCTCCTTCTTTTTTTTTTTTTTTTTTTTTTTTTTTGATTTTTAAACTCTTTTTTACTTGTTATAGTGTTATTGATCGAAATTAAAGATTTTTGTCTCTCCGATTAGTAGGGCACTTGTGCCCGGCTAGAAGAAATAGAGAGAGTAATAAAGTTATTATTATTATTATTATTATTATTACTATTATTATTATTATTACTATTATTATTACTATTATTATTATTATTACTATTATTATTATTATTATTATTATTATTACTATTATTATTATTATTATTATTATTACTATTATTATTATTATTATTATTACTATTATTATTATTATTATTATTATTACTATTATTATTATTATTACTAATAAATTCATTATCAAATAATAAATTCATATATATAATAATAATATATAATAATAAGGATATATAGTCTTTAATCAATAATTAATAATAACAATAATCTCTAATCAATAATTAATAAATTTTAAATATTTATACATTTTTTCAAGATTGTAAAAAACGAATAGAATTTGTCCATTATTTAAATATGAATATGTTAATATATAATACTTACAAAGAAGAAGGAATTATAAGATGAAAAACTGACTAATAAGGAAAATTGAAATATATATTAAATATCTAACTATGTATCTTTATCTAAAAATCTACGTTAATAAGCTAAAAATCTAAATTTATAAAATGGCGCTTTCAGCAACCTGAATGTCTAAGTCTATGTTGTTTATATCATTATAAGTTCTTTTTATAGTCCTTGAGCCTCGTAGACATACAAGTGCAGATCTTAACAGAGAGAAACAAGTCTTGGCCCTAATCCATGCCATTGTTTTGTGGTACTCTTCACCTTTCTTTTATAATATATAATAATAATATATAATAATAATATATAATAATAATATATAATAATAATATATAATATATAACAATAATATATAGTAATCCAAAACGACCAAAGTTGTTCAGTCCAGCACACAGTTATTATATATGACAAGGACACCGACGAACTTCTGAGTATCAATCATATACTGAGTATTTATAATAAAGGTTTGTGCATTTATGGATTTTGGTTTGTAAAACTGGAACTACGAGAAAATACTTTTCACGCGACGGCACTTTTTTTCGCTTTTAAACTACTTTTAAAAAGTAAAGCAGAATATTTGGTCTGTAAAAAAACACTTATAACACCACAGCGCGCGAAGGGTTGGCCAGCTTTAACTAAATGCGATTAAAAAGAATGCCGTATAAACGTTGACAACAGAAATGCCTAAAAGCATTTGAAACAGAAATGTTAATAACCGCCGCTTAAGATCAATGCATCAAAACACAACGTATGGAAACTGCAATCAACTTCAAGTAACAATTCATCAAACTGATATCATGATGTCTAGAACTTGCTAAAATATATAGAATTGACAAAGTCGCCACTACTGGAACCTGTGGAAACTGTGTAACATTGCGACATTAAAGTAAATGAACGAACAGTTTAATACTGAGAACGAACAAGTTAAGATTTTATTGGTCAATTAACTGTCCAGACATATTGAAGTGGCAAAGAAAAAAAAGAAACATGTTTGCCGATATAGACATGTCATTTCCCGGGAAAGAACGCATCAAAAAAACTACTGAAAAAAATACTCGACTCTGATTGCCTGATCGAGAGCAGTGCAAATTCCTTCCTCATTCAGTCTACTCTTAATATGACAGTTTTACAAGAGTTGATTCAAAGTACTTAAAACATAATAGAGTTCGACAGGTTGGAAATGTGCAAAATGTTGTTTCGATGCATATTATTTGTGAGTTTAAGAGCGTCGGATAAAAAGGAAAAAAGGGAACAAATTGCAGGGAGGGAATTGTTAACAAGAAATGGAAATACAAAATATTAGACGTTGTACAGTCGCTTGACAAGTAATTTAAGGTTAGTCAACAAGTGAGGTTACATGTAAGAATTTCCGATGCATTCAGAAGGTTAAGTTCATAACTAGTTATGAACTTCTGCGGATGCAGTAAATTGGAATATTGATGTACGTTTTTCATGGTAAAATGAAACTACCTGCTGTCGGCTAAGGTTTGCAAGATTGTCATTACTTTCAAAAGCAATATCAAATGCTTAAAAGCTTTCAAGATGACAAATTTTCAAAACAAACAAACCTTTTTTAACGGAAAATTAAATTATCGAAAATTGCCTTTATTCTCATTATATTTTTCTCTTATGAATAGATTTTTTCTTTTTCCTTATTGAAATTTTATGCTAGAGGCCATATGCCTGAGGAAATTCCGAAAAGTGAGAATCAAGCAACCCCACCCTTCACCCTTTACAAAGAAAAATATGATAGCTTTTATCTTATACCACAATACGAAAGAAAAAAAATTATTTATCCGACAGCTTTCTAGTTTTATCATTACATAATAATTGAGAAACTCTGAAAAAATGCCTAAATTATTGAATAATCGAGACTGGTATGTTTCCCATTCCTGTTTATTTCTAGTTTAAATGAATCTCAGCTCAATATCGAAAATGAAAAATAAATCGGTTAAATAAGGATTCAGGGAACGCAGTGCTTTCAGTGTGAAATCTTTACTAGTAATTAATATGTAATCATGCGTAGCCGTTAAAGTAAATAGGGCTGAACATATGTAAGTAATACATTCGATGAAGCCAAGGGTGGGTGGACTGGCAAAATTATTTTTGAGCTCCTTACAAGGGGTGGGCCATTAAAGAAATAGGACGACTTTGGATGGTTTTTTTTTTCATTTTTGCCCTTGAAAATGGGGGTGGGTCACGTATTTTTTCAGCAACCGTGTGGGGATACGTGGGTCACACAAAAATTGTCTTCCAGGTATCTAAATTTGCCAACCCCCCGCATGCTTTATGACTAGTCCCTAACGGTCGCTTTGTTTCGGTTCCCAATCTCGAACTCCAAAGTACAGCAACTTCAGGAGAGCTCCCTCTTCTCCAGGTGCACGTTATTCCTTGTGCTTGGTCGAGTACAACCTATAAAGTATATGTCCACAAGGACTGAAGGCGAAGTCGTGCTCGTTTTTCTTTCGTTCCCTCGAAATTTTCGTTTGTTTGTAGTTATTAAAACGAGAGCAATTGTACTCGGCTGAGGCCGATAGATACGCTCGATTTGGAACGTTCGTTTCCTTCGGTTGTGGCCAAAAATATAACCTGCACTCGTTCAGTTAGTTTCGGGTATTTGCTCGCCAAAATGGATTACTAGTAACTTTCATTAATTATATTTCTTGGTTTTTGCAAGATTTTGCAATTTAAGTTTCAGTTTTTGCTGTACAAGTACTCGCAATTTTCCCAAAACTATTTATATTGATTGTGAGTCAGTATCCAGTGGCGGATCTAGGGGTGGGTTTTGGGTGTTGCAATCCCCCCTATGAGAGCAATCCCCCCTATCGTGATTTATTATTTATTATTTTTTTTCATGACAACACCAACAGCATCGCGAGTTTTATCAAAACAAAGGTGCCGAACACATTTCGCTCGCTCTTTTTTGTATACGCCGTATGTGGGACCTGAAACAACCATGCTCGCCTGCAGCAAATAATCGTTTTCATAAGACCTACTACCGTTTGAGAACCCTGTGCTACTTTACCGCCAAACAAGTATCTCAATCAATTCTACAACCCCCTCACCCTTAGAAAAAATCCTGGATCCGCCACTGGTATCGTTTGAACCTTTAGTATACTGTACAGATATTTGCGCAGGATGAAATACGGCAGAGTTCCCTAAAAAGTGGGGTTGGGGGGGGGGGGGGGGGGGGGTTATGGAGGGGGGGCTAAGAATAGAAAATATAGAAGACCAGTCAAAACGTTGGGGGCTGATTGGCAAACTTTAGTGGATATTTGGAAAAAGAGGGGCTGCAACCCCCCAACCCCCCGTCTCTGCGGTGCCTAAAGGCTCGTGCAAGTACAAGAACATTCAAAACATTACTCGTGTCTATTAATTTCCATATTGTACTCGAGATCGTGCGATTTTTTGTTTATAGTTCACTCAATAAAATTTCAGTAAAAAAATGCGAAGCGACGCCGTTCATATTTGTCTATTTGGCGGCCGATTTTCAGTCCATCGCGCAACTGAAATGCATAAAAAAGATTAGTTCTTGCAGCTTTAAAATTATATTCATATGTTTTTTAAGTACAAAATGATAGAAAATAATTGTTTTGACATTGTTTTGGCCGTGTTGCCATAGCGACTTAATTCGATACTCCTACGGAGTACAATTTACGCTATAATTGTCTTCTCTCGACCAATCACAGTCGAGTAATTTTGTTGAGTGTACTACTATAAAATGCATAATTAACGAATTTTCATGTTATTTTCACTTGAATAATTCCTATTAAAACTAAAAAAACTATATATATATAAATATAAAGATATGAATGATTTTGATTATATTTCCTAATTAAAAAAAAAAAATTGATTTGAAAAATTGTAACTACAATAAATATTACATCTTTGTTTCAAAATTCAGAAAGCTTCAAAATATTACTGGACAACTTTTTAACAGTTGCCAAAAAAAAAAAAAAAGCAAAAAAAAAAAGAAACAAATCAAAAAAAAAACAAACAAACAAAAAAAAAAAACAAAAACAAAAACAAAAACTAAAAAAAAACAGAAAAAAAAAGCAGAAAAAAAACAAACCCCAAACAAACAAAAGATAATAATGACAGACTTTTCTCATTTATTTCAATACATACATAGATTGGGTTCACTGTTCGTGTACAGGGTTATTAGATCAAGTATACCAAAGAAACCTACAAATCGGTGATGGAGTGGCTAACACTGAATGATGGTACTTAAAAGTTTTGGAAATTTGGGAACAATAGGCAAAAAAATGGAAAATGAGTCAATCTACTGCTGCATTTGGCCACTGTGAAGGGAGTATAAATTCCATTTCATTTCTCATTCAAAATTTATTTAGTTCCCAGTTTGAAATGTTTGCAATGGTCCATGCCCAAGCCTTATTATCATCTCAATCCCATATTTTTATAGTTCATCTATGTGTGCCTCGCCTGATCATTTTCCCTTATACCCATTTGGAGCATTGAAATTTTCGAAACTTCAAAAATCACTTAAAAAATCTTTATTGGGTTAAATATATAGTTACAGAGTATTACATGATCATAGCAATGTTCAGACAGTGTGGAAATCACATTGTCACATGAATAATATTATTGATATTTAGTAACCACTTTTCCTTTTTCTGATGAAAGAAATATTCTACTTGTTTCCTATGTATTTTAAAATCATAAACCTTTATTTAATTCACTGAATAATTGGCTATAGGACAAAAAAAACATCCTGATATCAATCACCAAGGTAGGCACATTCAACTCCTTGCCCACTAACACAAACTTTATATAAACAAACTATATACATGAACACTTAAGATTTAGCGATTCAGTTGTAGAGTTCACATACTAAACCCATGAACAATATTAATGACATTCCATAAAGAATCATTGTTTTATTTTATCAGTTGTCACTGTGTATTATTAAAAAGTTGTTTTTGTTTTATGGGTTTAGTGTGTGCACTCTAACCTTTTCCATTATTCTCTTTTTCCCTTTCCCTCTCCCTTCTATCCTCCCTTTCCGGCCCCCTTTCTTTTTTCCAGGAGAAAGGGGAGGCGCTCTCCACTCTCCTCCCTTGATCTCGCAGCCATGGAAGGTTCCCTCCAGGAGACCCGGGCTCCTCTTCGTCCTCTCCTCCCTTTCTATCTTTCCTCTCCCATGAGAAGCTTCTCCAAAAATCCCTTCCTCTTTCCCTCCCTTCTCTCCCTCTCCTCCCTTTCTTCTCCTCCTCCTCCCCCGTTCCCTTTTTCTCCCTTATCCTCCCTTTCCCTCATTCCCTTGTCTCCCTTTCTATCTTCTCCATTTCCTCCCTTTCCCTCTTCTCCCTTTCCTCCCTTTCCCTCTTTTTCCTTTCCTCCATTTTCCTCTTCTCCTTGTCTTCTTTTTCCATCCTTCCTTCCCTTGTTTGCGGAGTATCATTTTCTACAAAAAAAGCAACAGCAAAATGTTAGTCATAAACACAGGAATTTTTCTTATTATCTAAACATGGTTTTTTGATATTTCAATTTCAGTCATTACAGTTTTGCATAACAGTAATATCTGTACTACTCTTCTTTGGTGAATCACAGGAAAATGTGATCTGAGCAGATGTACCAAAACCATAAATGTATCAGATGTATCAAAGCCATACTCTCAAATATTAACCCTTCAATTAATGTTGACTCATCTCCTGTTGATGAAGGAGAGACAAGTCCTCCAAACTGAACCTGAAAAAAAAAAAAAAAGAAAAAAAGGGAGGGAAGCATATATTAAAAAATAAATAAGCAATATCTACAGTACTATGAGCAATGTCAAAGCATTGTAATGAATACTGTATATTACTTATTCATTTTTACACAAGTACTGATTTTTGAAATATGAATATCAAAAACCAAGTATTTAAGTCCTCGGTTCCAGATGTCTCAACACCTTACCCCTCAAACTTTCAGTCCTCGGTTCCAGATGTCTCAACACCTTACCCCTTAAACCTTCAGTCCTCGGTTCCAGATGTCTCAACACCTTACCCCTCAAACTTTCAGTCCTCGGTTCCAGATGTCTCAACACCTTACCCCTCAAACTTTCAGTCCTCGGTTCCAGATGTCTCAACACCTTACCCCTAATACTTTCAGTCCTCGGTTCCAGATGTCTCAACACCTTACCCCTCAAACCTTCAGTCCTCGGTTCCAGATGCCTCAACACCTTACCCCTCAAACCTTCAGTCCTCGGTTCCAGATGCCTCAACACCTTACCCCTTAAACCTTCAGTCCTCGGTTCCAGATGTCTCAACACCTTACCCCTCAAACCTTCAGTCCTCGGTTCCAGATGGCTCAACACCTAACCACTAAAACCTTCAGTCCTCGGTTCCAGATGTCTCAACACCTTACCCCTTAAACTTTCAGTCCTCGGTTCCAGATGTCTCAACACCTTACCCCTTAAACCTTCAGTCCTCGGTTCCAGATGTCTCAACACCTTACCCCTCAAACCTTCAGTCCTCGGTTCCAGATGTCTCAACACCCTACCCCTCAAACTTTCAGTCCTCGGTTCCAGATGTCTCAACACCTTACCTCTCAAACCTTCAGTCCTCGGTTCCAGATGTCTCAACACCTTACCTCTTAAACCTTCAGTCCTCGGTTCCAGATGTCTCAACACCTTACCCCTCAAACTTTCAGTCCTCGGTTCCAGATGTCTCAACACCTTACCCCTCAAACCTTCAGTCCTCGGTTCCAGATGTCTCAACACCCTACCCCTCAAACTTTCAGTCTTCGGTTCCAGATGTCTCAACACCTTACCCCTTAAACCTTCAGTCCTCGGTTCCAGATGTCTCAACACCTTACCCCTTAAACCTTCAGTCCTCGGTTCCAGATGCCTCAACACCTTACCCCTCAAACCTTCAGTCCTCGGTTCCAGATGTCTCAACACCTTACCCCTCAAACTTTCAGTCCTCGGTTCCAGATGTCTCAACACCTTACCCCTCAAACCTTCAGTCCTCGGTTCCAGATGTCTCAACACCTTACCCCTTAAAAACTTCATAAGTAAAAAACCTTTACTTACCTCACTATCTCCTACTTCTTCTTCAGATTCAACTTGAATTACCTAATGGAAATTGTAATAATTTGGTGAGATTTTTGTTATGGAACTCAAATATGAGGCACAACATAATATGATATCTGAATTTGAAAAACAGTTTATTGTACATAGTTATTCCCATGTACTTCCCCTCCTTGCTTTAACAACACGTCAGTATTCCTTGACATTAATTTGAGGGGAAGGAAAGCAATTTATTGTCTTTTGTGTTGTAATTAGGTTATTTAACATTTGAATAACTTTATAGGGTACTCACATTTCCTCTGTGCTGGCTTTGCTGGTTCCTAAAACACGAAAAAAAATTAAATAAAAACTGAAAAAAAATTAAATAAAAACTAAAGAATGGAAAAGTGTTGTATGCAAATGTGAAAATAGTTATCCTTGGCTTTGATGTAAGAAAATTGATTAAAGGCAGTCTGAACGTACTTTGAAAGACCAAACCAATATGTAAAAGTACTTAATATTACCCTATATTCCATAGACAGTATTCGTACAATTTGGGTATATAACTAGTGGAAATGTTTCAAATTATAAGTACTATTATATTTTTATACACCTAATTATTAATATTATACCTCAATGCCCTGTAGTTGTCCAGGGTCGTTGAACAATTGGCAATGGCATTCAAAATGCCATTGAAGTCTGCACCTGTTGACAATTCAGTTTTTATAAAGTTCCAGGGTGAGATGATGAGGTCATGTCGCTCCTTTTTGCCAGCATGAATATAAAATTAATTTTGAGAATACACAATTTTTTTGTTCCCTCGTTTCATTAAGACTGATTGATGAGGTTTTGAAAATTTTATGAACCCCCCTTTTTTAATTCCTGGAGTCAACCATGAGTTCATTCAAAACCTGTCAGAAATACCATGTTATTATAATCACATGTTGCTCATGACTGTTAATTATGGCGAGAAGGAAGTCCATTTTGCTACTCATACATCCCCCATAAATAGCCAAGGAAATAGATATAACCTTTGTTGACCATAAGGTATTAACTTTATTTGCATTATTCCAAAACAGTTTTCAAAGATTGTACTTTGTCTCAGTGAAACCATAGTTTCAATGCTACTACAATATGCATCATTACTAACCATATTCATGAATCACAAGACTCAGGTCTTCACTCTGGTCTGGCACGCATAGAAATACATCCAGACCATGGCAGTGACCACTGCTGGTGTATCTTGATAAAACTGTTAAAAAAAATGCATTATTAATATTTCAAGAACTCACTGACTTTCTCATAAGGCTTTTGTACATGTAGGAGCCAATTGGCAATATAAGCATATGTTCATGATGTCAAACCTTTTTCAGACCTTAATCACGCCACTAGGGACAAAATGCTTATAAATTATCAATGATTTTTAAAGCTATTGGTTCATTAAACTTGCAGATCATGTTTTACCAGGGAAGGTTCAATTGATATGAGGTTGAATATGAATATTTTAAAGAGAATGAACATGAATATTGTACGGAGGGGACTAAATCTTCTGAATGGCATCATTTCCTAATACACAAAAACAAATATTACAACATCAAATAGGATTTATGATAGGAGCCAGTCAAAAAGATATTAACTTACTTTCTTCACCATCTACTGTTCCTGCTTTTGCATAGAACAGTAGAGGAAAGTTCTGCTTGGCCATGGAAGCGTCTTTGCTTATGATATTTAGAGACCTTAAATTTTAAAACACATCCGATTTTTTAATACTATTGGTTTTTAATATTTCATTTGATATAAATTTTACCTAAGTCCCATTTACCTGCAGAGACGTTCGAATTCACCACCCATTCCTGTGGTCACTATCGCCAAAAAATGGCCTTGCCAGATTGATGGCATGATAACAGGCCTGTAAAAAATTTGAGTAACAAAAAAAAACATTAACATGAGAACCATTTATGCATCCCAGAAAAAGTTTCATATATAAATTATAGCTAATAATAGATAAAAATTACAGTACCTCATTATACCCTGGAGGAAGAAAAATCAGATCCCCTCCACACATGCTGTGGATGTAGTCCAAATCATGCACTAGATAATAATTATTATACATTATCAATTGATTATAAAGCTTTATTCATCGGTGAACACAGCATTACACATTGTTTATTGATCACGCACAAAGCAATTCAAGACGAGTCTCAAGGAAAACAAATAGGTAAACCTAATGTACTATTTTGTTTCCCTGGTGCCTCAGATGAATTGCTTTGTGCATGGTTACTTCCTTATACTATCAAAAACGGACTGTAGTAATTACAATAGCATACCAGCTTTGTGTGATTCTCTAATGAACTGTGCAGAGGTTTCAGCCAGGGACCCAACTAAAGAGAAAAGCACAAAATGTTTTTTGAGTTAGAAACTTAATGATAATAGATAACAGAATAAGCAGAACATGAATATAAGCAATTGGCATAAAATAATGTTTAATTTGGAATTGTAATTGATTCATATCTAATAAGGAAAATAAGCTTAATTATTTTCATAAGAAACAGTATCAAGAAACTGGAAATGAAGAAACAAACAAACAAATACAGCAGACAGAAGGTGTATGACAGTTCTTTACTGAAGATTATTGGCATTTGAATAAAAGGAACATAATCAATACCTATAGATACATAATTTGAAATATTACTTAATGATACCAGGATCTGAATATGTTATGATATTATCAAACAATGTTTATTTTTATTAAATAACTTGCAATATTCTTACCCTTCATGCCCCTCCCAAGAAATCCCACTTTTGGGCTGCACGGGATCAGCTGTTCTATAAAACAATAATAAAAACAACAGTGTATCCATTTCTACTCTTCAAAATGTTCTGCGTTTTTTTTGTCATATTCAGGATATCTACTCTATTAATAACCCATGGCCAAGCTCGTCAGTAAGTGGCAGCAAATAACAATCCTAGAGCTAACATACACTGTATAAATCTTATATAAAGAATACATTGCAACAGCATCTCCAAACCATCTCAAGGACCATATATCTGTCATATAACCAGGGTATAATAATTGGCATTATTTTTCCTGTCGTAAATAGAGTATGTCCATTATAGGAACACCTCCTACCAAGCCCTTGTAGAATAGTCCCCCGATGGTAATAACAACAATAATGAGCAATATCAAATTATTCCAGTGATACTTGCTAATGAAATTAAAAAAGGAAGAGTTTGAATAATAACACATTAAATAAAGGTTTTGGTTTTAGAAATACACAAACCTTCATCCGTGTCTTCCTCATCTGTTTCAATATCTAATAAGGATAAGTGACGATGTTTAGTATATGAAAAAGATATAAATACAAATATAGATACTGATTTAGAGCATCTAAAAAAAGCAATAATTATCATAAAAACATTTAATTTCTTTCATATGTCCAATCTCTTATTCATGACACTCTCACCATTTCCGGAAAAAACCAACTGCCTGGACAAAGGAGAACGCGGTATTTGAGCCTATAAAAGTTAGACAATCAATGTTGAATTCATTAAACAAGAAGTTATTCCATAAATATACATAATTCTGTATTCCAGATAAGCATTATCAAGTCAGAAATGATGCCATAAGTGTACTTACCAGCAGCTCTTGCTCTCCTGTTGCCCACAGGTGTGATGGGGGGTGGCGATGGAGAACCTATGTAAAAATAAAACAAGAAGTTATTCTAAGAAATAAATAATGCTGTAGAAGTACATATCAAGTGAATATTAAGAAATTAACCTGGAACATATTGCCATAAGTGTACTTACCAGCTACTCTGCTCTCCTGTTGCCCCACAGGTGTGATGGGGGGTGGCGATGGAGAACCTATGTAGTAAAACAAGAAGTTATTCTAAGAAATAAATAATGCTGTAGAAGTACATATCAAGCGAATATTAAGAACTTATCCTGGAACATATTGGCCATAAGTGTACTTACCAGCTGCCCTTGCTCTCCTGTTGCCCACAAATGTGATGGGGGGTGGCGATGGAGAACCTATGTAGTAAAACAAGAAGTTTATTCTAAGAAATAAATAATGCTATAGAAGTACATATCAGTAAATATTAAGAACTTATCCTGGAACATATTGCCATAAGTGTACTTACCAGCTGCTCTTGCTCTCCTGTTGCCCACAGGTGTGATGGGGGGTGGCGATAAAGAACCTATGTAAAAAATAAAACAAGAAGTTATTCTAAGAAATAATAATGCTGTGTAGAAGTACATATCAAGTAAATATTAAGAAATTATCCTGGAACATATTGCCATAAGTGTACTTACCAGCTACTCTTGCTCTCCTGTTGCCCACAGGAGATGAAGGTGGTGAGGGAGGTGGCAATGGAGAACCTATGTAAAAATAAAACAAGAAGGTTATGCCAGAAAAATGAGCTTATATTCCTGTAGAAGTAGGTGGTTTAAGTCAGACACTTATTGTCATACATGTAATTACCAGTTACTCCCAATCTGTCTGGAGATGATGGTGGTGACGGCAGGGTGGAGAATCTATAAACAAACAAAAAAGGAAGGTATTTTAATAAATGTATAATTATGTAGAAGTAGATAAGTTTAGCAAATATGTTCAAGACAGACAAATATATTTTCATCAGCTTATGCATGTGCCATTGGCCGCCCTCCCCCTGATGAACAGAGCTATACGTATAAAGGAATATAGTATAGTGATTTCAAAGTCTTGAAAACCATTAATTAGTTGAAAGAAACTTTTTATTGAAAAAAATGACGAAATCTTGTAGAAATATACACAGTAACGAACTAGTCAATAGCATTTTAGAAATACGGTTAAGGAAAAAAGCCCTTCCAATAGTTTGAAAATCCCTTAGTTGATAAATTAAACTCTCGTTAAGGATATTTCTTATTGAATAACGTATATGTCTCATCCGTTTGGAAGTTAGTATCCTCCACTTCTAAACAAGCCCTTCCACCATTGATAATAAAAGAGCCATACGAGCCATGCTTCCATGCCGGTATAATATAACCGTATTTCATTTTCACTTGTATATGCTTGTGGTCAAGCACCGCGCTCTGTTTTGTTGTCAGTGTTATTTCAAAGGTAGTACAGTTTAGATTCTTTTGTTACTTACCACTCCTACGCATCGGGCCAATAGTGGGTTTTGATAGACGCAAACGTGGCAAAGTAGACAATGGAAACGGAATACGCGAGAAAGCGTGGCTATCTTAGAATTGGGCGGGAAATAATGTATTCTCTCGCATTAAGGGAAATGGGTCAAAACTAGAGAAACAAAACTGTGCTGGTTACAGTATAAGGGACCGATTTCAAATTCGACTGAAACTATTAATGTAAGCCAAATCATTCCACAGAACGACCGACATTGTTTGTTACTTGAAATATCCTAGCACTCAGTGATGGTAAAGCCAATCGTATTGGAATGTGGCAACGTTGTGCGACGCATGCGTCGATAGGCTGAAGATGGCCCAGAAGACAGGACCAGAAATGCCTCGTGTAGATAGGGAAGGCCCTATTCCGCGGATCCGTCAATGGCCATGGAGACGATGTGTCTGGTGTCATTCATGTCTTGCCGGTTGCCTTATAATGACGGATGTGTCGTGGGCCGGAAGAGTGGACGGGACACGACTTCCACTGACCCAATGCCAGTTAGGTTGGCAAACTAGGTGAAAGCAGCAAGGAACGAGAAAAGAATGCCAATAAGACCTGCAAATTGCACTTGGTGCCAACTGAAATTCCTAGAATTTCAATTTAACAACCATAAAGGAACCGAGTGCAGAAGCGAAGGTGTGTTTGTCCCTATTTCAAGGGACCCAAATGACAGCCTACCTCACAATGTGATATGGAGTATTTGTGATGGCCCTTTTTCAAAATGTTTTTCCTAAGACATTAAAGTGGAATTCCAAAAATTCTCAGTAAGTCTAAAACTATAAAAAAGACATGATTTCAATTCAAGTTTTGGTCACAGATGCGAAGCACGCAGCACATGTTCACGTGCCCTAACAGGGTGCCAGACGTGTGAGGCCCTTCGTGGATGCGACTTTGGTGGTAA
>NW_028292572.1:2217651-2325185 GCF_029948245.1 Actinia tenebrosa | reverse complement strand
ACTTGATCATATTATACCACCTGGACTAAGAGTATGCCAGACTAATACATGTCAGGTATTAATACACGTGACTCATTATACCACACTAAGATGTCCATGATCGAGTATTATACACCTTGACTTCAAATAGGATACCACACACTACTGACAATGTGTATAGAACACCTCATAATGTATCCACCTTGTATGCAAGTATACATACTAACACTGTCATTGCATACACCGTGGCCTGCGAGTACCACAGCTAATACCATTGAATATATTACACCTGCCACTTCAGTAGTGCCAACGACTAATACTAGTCATATCATACACCGGACTGTCTAGTGTAACAGGCCTATAACTGTGATATTGTACCCGGACTGCAAGATCTACCAGCCGTAAAATACCGATGTCCTATAGATAGCAACCTCGACTCAGTAGTAACACACTTACCGATGTCATATTATACACCTGACTGCAAGTATACGCACGACTAATACGATGAAATAAGTAAATGTTATGCCCCTGGATTGCGAAGTATACCACAGCTAAGTACCATTTCGGGGATATTATACACCTGGACTGGCTAGTATACCATCCTAATACATAGTCAGAGGGTCCTACTCTGGACTACAAGTATAGCCACACTAATACCATGTCATTAATACATCTGTAACTTCAGCTATAACCACACTGATCCTAGTCATATCTCCACCTGTACGCTAGGGTATACCACACTATCCATGTCATCTTATACACCTGGACGGCAAGTATACCACACTAATACCATATCATACCCCTCATATGTATAACAACCTTAGACTGCATATAGGAAACAGCACACTAATTCCATGTTCAATATTATACACCTGGACGCGAGTAATACATCTAATGACTAAAAGGGAGTGGCTATAATACGACCTGGACGAACAAGTATAGCACACTCGCTAATACCATGGGTCATAGTCATACACCTTGAGCTAGGAAGTATACACACACTAATAGCGTTGTCAATGATACGACAGACTAGAAAGTAGACCACACTAATACAATGTCATATTATGACACCTTGAACTACAAGAAATACCACACAAATGCCATGTGATATTTATACCCTGGACTGCAGTATACCACACTAATACACATGTATAGCACCTCATATATACATCTGGACGTGAAGTATACCCAAACTAATACCATGTCATTTATACACCTTGACTACAAGGATACACACTAATACCATGTCATATAATACGACCTTGTTTTCAGGTATCCACCCTAATACTATCATATCATACACCTGGAATCAGTATATACGACACCATACCAGTCAAATAATAAGACCTAGGACTGGTAAATTATGACACACGAAATACCATGAGAATGTTATACACCGTGACCCTGTCAAATATACCACACTGAATACCTTGTCAAATTAATCACCTGGGGAAGATCTACCATATACATACTAATAACATGTAATTATACCCTGGACTACAAGTAACCACACTAATACCATGTCCCTATTATAACCCTGGACGCAAGTATACCACACTAAACCATATTATACACCTCAGATTATAACACCTGGGACTGCAAGGATACCATACTAAATACTAAGTCATATCATACACATGGACTGCAGTATAACGCCACTAATGAGGACATGGGGTCATATTATACAGCTGTCTGCTAGTATACTACGCTAGATACCATGTCATATAATACACCTCGACTGACAGGTATAACCCTAGGATACCATGTCTATTATACCCTGAGCTGCAAGTATACCACACTAATAACTATGTGCAATATTATGCACCTGGACTGCAGTGAACCACACTAATGAACCATGGGGTCATATTATACAGGGCCTTGACTTCGGGGGTATAGCCATACTAATACGTGAGTGCATAATCATACTCCTTTGCTGACAAGTATAAGGCCACAACTACTACCATGTGCATATAATACATCGTGTACTTCAGGCTTGATACCACACTGATAACTAGTCATACATACACCTGGACGGCGAGTCTACCACCCTAAGTAACTTGTCATGTTATACACGGCTGGACTGCAAGTATACCACAATCTAATACCATATCATACACCTCGGATATGTATACACCCTTGACGCAAGTTAGACCACACTAATTCCATGTCATATTATACAACCTGGACTGTCGTAGTATACCATACTAAAACTACATATAATAACACCTGGACTACAGTATGGCCACCACTAAATACCATGTCATATATACCGCCTGACTACAAGAGTAACGGCACACGTAATACGGGTTGTCATATTATACACCGAGGACTTAAAGTTACCGACCAATACATGTCGGATATGGGATAGCCCTTGTACTACAAGTATCCACACTAATGCCAGTGAGGGGTATTATACACCGGACTGCAAGTGATACCACACGAATACACATGTTATCCCTCATATTATACATCTGGACGGAAAGTATACCACACTAATACCATGTCATATTATACACCTGGACTACAAGTATACCACACTAATACCATGTCATATAATACACCTGGTTTTCAGGTATACCACACTAATACTAGTCATATCATACACCTGGAATGCAAGTATAACACACCAATACCATGTCAAATAATAGACCTGGACTGAAAGTATACCACACTAATACCATGAGATGTTATACACCTGCCCTGCAAGTATACCACACTAATACCTTGTCAAATTAATCACCTGGATTACAAGTATACCATACTAATACCATGTCATATTATACACCTGGACTACAAGTATACCACACTAATACCATGTCATATTATAACCCTGGACTGCAAGTATACCACACTAATACCATATTATACACCTCATATTATACACCTGGACTGCAAGTATACCATACTAATACTAGTCATATCATACACATGGACTGCGAGTATAACACACTAATAACATGTCATATTATACAGCTGGACTGCAAGTATACCACACTAATACCATGTCATATAATACACCTCGACTTCCGGTATAACACACTAATACCATGTCATATTATACACCTGGACTGCAAGTATACCACACTAATACTATGTCATATTATGCACCTGGACTGCAAGTATACCACACTAATACCATGTCATATTATACACCTGGACTGCGAGTATACCATACTAATACTAGTCATATCATACTCCTGGACTACAAGTATACCACACTAATACCATGTCATATAATACATCTGCACTTCAGCTATACCACACTGATACTAGTCATATCATACACCTGGACTGCGAGTATACCACACTAATAACATGTCATATTATACACCTGGACTGCAAGTATACCACACTAATACCATATAATACACCTCATATTATACACCTTGACTGCAAGTATACCACACTAATTCCATGTCATATTATACACCTGGACTGCGAGTATACCATACTAATACTAGTCATATAATACACCTGGACTACAAGTATACCACACTAATACCATGTCATATAATACACCTGGACTACAAGTATACCACACTAATACGTTGTCATATTATACACCTGGACTAAAAGTATACCACACTAATACAATGTCATATTATACACCTTGACTACAAGTATACCACACTAATGCCATGTCATATTATACATCTGGACTGCAAGTATACCACACTAATACCATGTTATACACCTCATTATATACACCTGGACTGAAAGTATACTACACTAATACCATGTCATATTATACACCTGTACTACAAGTATACCACACTAATACCATGTCATATAATACACCTGGTTTTCAGGTATACCACACTAATACTAGTCATATCATACACCTGGAATGCAAGTATAACACACCAATACCATGTCAAATAATAGACCTGGACTGAAAGTATACCACACTAATACCATGTGATGTTATACACCTGCACTGCAAGTATACCACACTAATACCTTGTCAAATTAATCACCTGGATTACAATTATACCATACTAATACCATGTCATATTATACACCTGGAGTACAAGTATACCACACTAATACCATGTCATATTATAACCCTGGACGGCAAGTATACCACACTAATACCATATTATACACCTCATATTATACACGTGGACTGCAAGTATACCATACTAATACTAGTCATATCATACACATGGACTGCGAGTATAACACACTAATAACATGTCATATTATACACCTGGACCGCAAGTATACCACACTAATACCATGTCATATAATACACCTCGACATCAGGTATAACACACTAATACCATGTCATATTATACACCTGGACTGCAAGTATACCACACGAATACTATGTCATATTATGCACCTGGACTGCACGTATACCACACTAATACCATGTCATATTATACACCTGGACTGCGAGTATACCATACTAATACTAGTCATATCATACTCCTGGACTACAAGTATACCACACTAATACCATTTCATATAATACATCTGCACTTCAGCTATACCACACTGATACTAGTCATATCATACACTTGGACTGCGAGTATACCACACTAATAACATGTCATATTATACACCTGGACTGCAAGTATACCACACTAATACCATATCATACACCTCATATTATACACCTTGACTGCAAGTATACCACACTAATTCCATGTCATATTATAGAACTGGACTGCGAGTATACCATACTAATACTAGTCATATAATATACCTGGACTACAAGTATACCACACTAATACCATGTCATATAATACACCTGGACTACAAGTATACCACACTAATACGTTGTCATATTATACACCTGGACTAAAAGTATACCACACTAATACAATGTCATATTATACACCTTGACTACAAGTATACCACACTAATGCCATGTCATATTATACACCTGGACTGCAAGTATACCACACTAATACCATGTTATACACCTCATTATATACACCTGGACTGAAAGTATAGCACACTAATACCATGTCATATTATACACCTGCACTACAAGTATACCACACTAATACCATGTCATATAATACACCTGGTTTTCAGGTATACCACACTAATACTAGTCATATCATACACCTGGAATGCAAGTATAACACACCAATACCATGTCAAATAATAGACCTGGACTGAAAGTATACCACACTAATACCATGTGATGTTATACACCTGTACTGCAAGTATACCACACTAATACCTTGTCAAATTAATCACCTGGATTACAAGTATACCATACTAATACCATGTCATATTATACACCTGGACTACAAGTATACCACACTAATACCATGTCATATTATAACCCTGGACTGCAAGTATACCACACTAATACCATATTATACACCTCATATTATACACCTGGACTGCAAGTATACCATACTAATACTAGTCATAACATACACATGGACTGCAAGTATACCACAGTAATACCATGTCATATAATACACCTGCACTTCAGGTATACCACACTAATACTAGTCATATCATACACCTGGACTGCGAGTATAACACACTAATAACATGTGATATTATACACTTGGAGTGCTAGTATACCACACTAATACCATGTCATATAATACACCTGCACTTCAGGTATAACACACTAATACCATGTCATATTATACACCTTGACTGCAAGTATACCACACTAATACTATGTCATATTATGCACCTGGACTGAAAGTATACCTCACTAATACCATGTCATATTATACACCTGGACTGCGAGTATACCATACTAATACTAGTCACATCATACACCTGGACTGAGAGTATACCACACTAATACCATGTCATATAATACACCTGCACTTCAGCTATACCACACTAATACTAGTCATATCATACACCTGGAGTGCGAGTATACCACACTAATAACATCTCATATTATACACCTGGATTACAAGTATACCATACTAGTACCATGTGATATTATACACCTGGACTACAAGTATACCACACGAATACCATGTCATATTATGCATCTGGACTGCAAGTATACCACACTAATACCATATTATAAACCTCATATTATACACCTGGACTGCAAGTATACCATACTAATACTAGTCATATCATACACCTGGACTGCTAGTATACCACAGTAATACCATGTCATATAATATACCTGCACTTCAGCTATACCACACTAATACTAGTCATATCATACACCTGGACGGCGAGTATACCACACTAATAACATGTCATATTATACACCTGGATTACAATTATACCATACTAATACCATGTCATATTATAAAACTGGACAGCAAGTATACCACACTAATACCATGTCATATTATGCATCTGGACTACAAGTATACCACACTAATACCATGTGATATTATACGTCTGGACTGCAAGTATACCACACTAATACCGTGTCATATTTTACACCTGGATTACAAGTATACCATACTAATACCATGTCATATTATACACCTGGACTACATGTATACCACACTAATACCATGTCATATTATAAACCTGGACTGCAAGTATACCACACTAATACCATATTATACACCTCATATTATACAGCTGGACTGCAAGTATACCACACTAATACTATGTCATATTATGCAGCTGGACTGCAAGTATACCACACTAATACCATGTCATATTATAAACCTGGACTACAAGTATACCACACTAATACCATGTGATAGTATATACGCCTGGACTGCAAGTATACCACACTAATACCATGTTATATTAATCGCCTGGACTACAAGTATACCACACTAATACCATGTCATAATATAAACCTGGACTACAAGTATACCACACTAATACCATGTCATATTATACACCTGGACTTCAGGTATACCACACTAATACTAGTCATATCATACACCTGGACTGCAAGTATACCACACTAATACAATGTCATATTATACACCTGGACTGCAAGTATACCACACTAATACTATGTCATATTATGCACCTTGACTGCAAGTATACCACACTAATACCATGTCATATTATACACCTGGACTACAAGTATACCACACTAATACCATGTGATATTATACGCCTGGACTGCAAGTATACCACACTAATACCATGTCATATTATACACCTGGACTTCAAGTATACCACGCTAATACCATGTCATATTATACACATGGACTGCAAGTATACCACACTAATATCATGTCATATTATACACCTTGACTACAAAAATACCACCCTAATACCAAGTGATAGTATATACGCCTGGATTGCAAGTATACCATACTAATACCATGTAATATTATACGCCTGGACTGCAAGTATACCAATCTAATACCATGTCATATTATACACCTGGACTGAAAGTATACCATACTAATACTAGTCATATTATACACCTGGACTGCAAGTATACCACAGTAATACCATGTCATATAATACACCTGCACTTCAGATATACCACACTAATACTAGTCATATCATACACCTGGACTGCGAGTATAACACACTAATAACATGTCATATTATACACCTGGACTGCTAGTATACTACACTAATACCATGTCATATAATACACCTCGACTTCAGGTATGACACACTAATACCATGTCATATTATACACCTGGACTGCAAGTATACCACACTAATACTAGGTCATATTATGCAGCTGGACTGCAAGTATACCACACTAATACGATGTCATATTATACACCTGGACTGAAAGTATACCACACTAATACCATGTCACATTATACACCTAGATTGCAAGTAAACCATACTAATACTATGTCATATTATACACCTGGACTGCAAGTTTACCACACTAATACCATGTCATATTATACATTTGGATTGCAAGTAAACCACACTAATACCATGTCATATTCTAAACGTGGACTTCAAGTATACCACACTAATACCATGTTATATTATACAGCTGGAATGGAAGTATACCACGCTAATACCATGTCATATTATACACCTGGACTGCAAGTATACCACACTAATATCATGTCATATTATACACCTTGACTACAAATATACCACACTAATACCAAGTGATAGTATATACGCCTGGATTGCAAGTATACCATACTAATACCATGTAATATTATACGCCTGGACTGCAAGTATACCAATCTAATACCATGTCATATTATACACCTGGACTGAAAGTATACCATACTAATACTAGTCATATTATACACCTGGACTGCAAGTATACCACAGTAATACTATGTCATATAATACACCTGCACTTCAGATATACCACACTAATACTAGTCATATCATACACCTGGACTGCGAGTATAACACACTAATAACATGTCATATTATACACCCTGGACTGCTTGTATACTACACTAATACCATGTCATATAATACACCTGGACTTCAGGTATGACACACTAATACCATGTCATATTATACACCTGGACTGAAAGTATACCACACTAATACTAGGTCATATTATGCACCTGGACTGCAAGTATACCACACTAATACCATGTCATATTATACACCTGGACTGCGAGTATACCATACTAATACTAGTCATATAATACACCTGGACTGCAAGTATACCACAGTAATACCATGTCATATAATACACCTGCACTTCAGCTATACCACACTAATACCATAACATATCATACACCTGGACTGCGAGTATACCACACTAATAACATGTCATATTATACGCCTGGATTACAAGTATACCATACTAATACCATGTCATATTATACACCGGGACAGCAAGTATACCACACTAATACCATGTCATATTATGCATCTGGACTACAAGTATACCACACTAATACCATGTGATATTATACGCCTGGACTGCTAGTATACCACACTAATACCGTGTCATATTTTACACCTGGATTACCAGTATACCATACTAATACCATGTCATATTATACACCTGGACTACATGTATACCACACTAATACCATGTCATATTATAAACCTGGACTGCAAGTATACCACACTAATACTATATTATAGACCTCATATTATACAGCTGGACTGCAAGTATACCACACTAATACCATGTCATATTATACACCTGGACTGCGAGTATACCATACTAATACTAGTCATATCATACACCTGGACTGCAAGTATACCACACTAATACCATGTCATATAATACACCTGCACTTCAGGTATACCACACTAATACTAGTCATATCATACACCTGGACTTCGAGTATAACACACTAATAACATGTCATATTATACACCTGGACTGCAAGTATACCACACTAATACCATGTGATAAAATACACCTGGACTTCAGGTATAACACACTAATACCATGTTACATTATACACCTGGACTGCAAGTATACCACACTAATACTATGTCATATTATGCAGCTGGACTGCAAGTATACCACACTAATACCATGTCATATTATACACCTGGACTACAAGTATACCACACTAATACCATGTGATAGTATATACGCCTGGAATGCAAGTATACCACACTAATACCATGTCATATTAATCACCTGGACTACAAGTATACCACACTAATACCATGTCATAATATACACCTGCACTACAAGTATACCACACTAATACCATGTCATATTATACACCTGGACTTCAGGTATACCACACTAATACTAGTCATATCATACAACTGGACTGCAAGTATACCACACTAATACCATGTCATATTATACACCTAGACTGCAAGTATACCACACTAATACTATGTCATATTATACACCTGGACTGCAAGTATACCACACTAATACCATGTGATAGTATATACGCCTGGACTGCAAGTATACCACACTAATACCATGTCATATTAATCACCTGGACTACAAGTATACCACACTAATACCATGTCATAATATACACCTGGACTACAAGTATACCACACTAATACCATGTCATATTATACACCTGGACTGCAAGTATACCACACTAATACCATGTCATATTATACACCTGGACTACAAGTATACCACACTAATACCATGTGATATTATACGCCTGGACTGCAAGTATACCACACTAATACCATGTCATATTATACACCTGGACTGCAAGTATACCACACTAATACCATGTCATATTATACACCTGGACTGCAAGTATACCACACTAATATCATGTCATATTATACACCTTGACTACAAATATACCACCCTAATACCAAGTGATAGTATATACGCCTGGATTGCAAGTATACCATACTAATACCATGTAATATTATACGCCTGGACTGCAAGTATACCAATCTAATACCATGTCATATTATACACCTGGACTGAAAGTATACCATACTAATACCAGTCATATTATACACCTGGACTGCAAGTATACCACACTAATACCATGTCATATAATACACCTGCACTTCAGGTATACCACACTAATACTAGTCATATCATACACCTGGACTGCGAGTATAACACACTAATAACATGTCATATTATACACCTGGTCTGCTAGTATACTACACTAATACCATGTCATATAATACACCTGGACTTCAGGTATGACACACTAATACCATGTCATATTATACACCTGGACTGCAAGTATACCACACTAATACTAGGTCATATTATGCAGCTGGACTGCAAGTATACCACACTAATACGATGTCATATTATACACCTGGACTGAAAGTATACCACACTAATACCATGTCACATTATACACCTAGATTGCAAGTAAACCATACTAATACTATGTCATATTATACACCTGGACTGCAAGTTTACCACACTAATACCATGTCATATTATACATTTGGATTGCAAGTAAACCACACTAATACCATGTCATATTCTAAACGTGGACTTCAAGTATACCACACTAATACCATGTTATATTATACAGCTGGAATGGAAGTATACCACGCTAATACCATGTCATATTATACACCTGGACTGCAAGTATACCACACTAATATCATGTCATATTATACACCTTGACTACAAATATACCACACTAATACCAAGTGATAGTATATACGCCTGGATTGCAAGTATACCATACTAATACCATGTAATATTATACGCCTGGACTGCAAGTATACCAATCTAATACCATGTCATATTATACACCTGGACTGAAAGTATACCATACTAATACTAGTCATATTATACACCTGGACTGCAAGTATACCACAGTAATACTATGTCATATAATACACCTGCACTTCAGATATACCACACTAATACTAGTCATATCATACACCTGGACTGCGAGTATAACACACTAATAACATGTCATATTATACACCTGGACTGCTTGTATACTACACTAATACCATGTCATATAATACACCTGGACTTCAGGTATGACACACTAATACCATGTCATATTATACACCTGGACTGTAAGTATACCACACTAATACTAGGTCATATTATGCACCTGGACTGCAAGTATACCACACTAATACCATGTCATATTATACACCTGGACTGCGAGTATACCATACTAATACTAGTCATATAATACACCTGGACTGCAAGTATACCACAGTAATACCATGTCATATAATACACCTGCACTTCAGCTATACCACACTAATACCATATCATATAATACACCTGGACTGCGAGTATAACACACTAATAACATGTCATATTATACGCCTGGATTACAAGTATACCATACTAATACCATGTCATATTATACACCGGGACAGCAAGTATACCACACTAATACCATGTCATATTATGCATCTGGACTTCAAGTATACCACACTAATACCATGTGATATTATACTCCTGGACTGCTAGTATACCACACTAATACCGTGTCATATTTTACACCTGGATTACCAGTATACCATACTAATACCATGTCATATTATACACCTGGACTACATGTATACCACACTAATACCATGTCATATTATAAACCTGGACTGCAAGTATACCACACTAATACTATATTATAGACCTCATATTATACAGCTGGACTGCAAGTATACCACACTAATACCATGTCTTATTATACACCTGGACTGCGAGTATACCATACTAATACTAGTCATATCATACACCTGGACTGCAAGTATACCACACTAATACCATGTCATATAATACACCTGCACTTCAGGTATACCACACTAATACTAGTCATATCATACACCTGGACTTCGAGTATAACACACTAATAACATGTCATATTATACACCTGGACTGCAAGTATACCACACTAATACCATGTGATAAAATACACCTGGACTTCAGGTATAACACACTAATACCATGTTACATTATACACCTGGACTGCAAGTATACCACACTAATACTATGTCATATTATGCAGCTGGACTGCAAGTATACCACACTAATACCATGTCATATTATACACCTGGACTACAAGTATACCACACTAATACCATGTGATAGTATATACGCCTGGAATGCAAGTATACCACACTAATACCATGTCATATTAATCACCTGGACTACAAGTATACCACACTAATACCATGTCATAATATACACCTGCACTACAAGTATACCACACTAATACCATGTCATATTATACACCTGGACTTCAGGTATACCACACTAATACTAGTCATATCATACAACTGGACTGCAAGTATACCACACTAATACCATGTCATATTATACACCTAGACTGCAAGTATACCACACTAATACTATGTCATATTATGCACCTTGACTGCAAGTATACCACACTAATACCATGTGATAGTATATACGCCTGGACTGCAAGTATACCACACTAATACCATGTTATATTAATCACCTGGACTACAAGTATACCACACTAATACCATGTCATAATATACACCTGGACTACAAGTATACCACACTAATACCATGTCATATTATACACCTGGACTGCAAGTATACCACACTAATACCATGTCATATTATACACCTGGACTACAAGTATACCACACTAATACCATGTGATATTATACGCCTGGACTGCAAGTATACCACACTAATACCATGTCATATTATACACCTGGACTGCAAGTATACCACGCTAATACCATGTCATATTATACACCTGGACTGCAAGTATACCACACTAATATCATGTCATATTATACACCTTGACTACAAATATACCACCCTAATACCAAGTGATAGTATATACGCCTGGATTGCAAGTATACCATACTAATACCATGTAATATTATACGCCTGGACTGCAAGTATACCAATCTAATACCATGTCATATTATACACCTGGACTGAAAGTATACCATACTAATACCAGTCATATTATACACCTGGACTGCAAGTATACCACAGTAATACCATGTCATATAATACACCTGCACTTCAGATATACCACACTAATACTAGTCATATCATACACCTGGACTGCGAGTATAACACACTAATAACATGTCATATTATACACCTGGTCTGCTAGTATACAACACTAATACCATGTCATATAATACACCTGGACTTCAGGTATGACACACTAATACCATGTCATATTATACACCTGGACTGCAAGTATACCACACTAATACTAGGTCATATTATGCAGCTGGACTGCAAGTATACCACACTAATACGATGTCATATTATACACCTGGACTGAAAGTATACCACACTAATACCATGTCACATTATACATCTAGATTGCAAGTAAACCATACTAATACTATGTCATATTATACACCTGGACTGCAAGTTTACCACACTAATACCATGTCATATTATACACCTGGATTGCAAGTAAACCACTCTAATACCATGTCATATTCTAAACGTGGACTTCAAGTATACCACACTAATACCATGTTATATTATACAGCTGGAATGGAAGTATACCACGCTAATACCATGTCATATTATACACCTGGACTGCAAGTATACCACACTAATATCATGTCATATTATACACCTTGACTACAAATATACCACACTAATACCAAGTGATAGTATATACGCCTGGATTGCAAGTATACCATACTAATACCATGTAATATTATACGCCTGGACTGCAAGTATACCAATCTAATACCATGTCATATTATACACCTGGACTGAAAGTATACCATAGTAATACTAGTCATATTATACACCTGGACTGCAAGTATACCACAGTAATACTATGTCATATAATACACCTGCACTTCAGATATACCACACTAATACTAGTCATATCATACACCTGGACTGCGAGTATAACACACTAATAACATGTCATATTATACACCTGGACTGCTAGTATACTACACTAATACCATGTCATATAATACACCTGGACTTCAGGTATGACACACTAATACCATGTCATATTATACACCTGGACTGCGAGTATACCATACTAATACTAGTCATATAATACACCTGGACTGCAAGTATACCACAGTAATACCATGTCATATAATACACCTGCACTTCAGCTATACCACACTAATACCATAACATATCATACACCTGGACTGCGAGTATACCACACTAATAACATGTCATATTATACGCCTGGATTACAAGTATACCATACTAATACCATGTCATATTATACACCTGGACAGCAAGTATACCACACTAATACCATGTCATATTATGCATCTGGACTACAAGTATACCACACTAATACCATGTGATATTATACGCCTGGACTGCAAGTATACCACACTAATACCGTGTCATATTTTACACCTGGATTACCAGTATACCATACTAATACCATGTCATATTATACACCTGGACTACAAGTATACCACACTAATACCATGTCATATTATAAACCTGGACTGCAAGTATACCACACTAATACCATATTATACACCTCATATTATACACCTGGACTGCAAGTATACCACACTAATACCATGTCATATTATACACCTGGACTGCGAGTATACCATACTAATACTAGTCATATCATACACCTGGACTGCAAGTATACCACACTAAAACCATGTCATATAATACACCTGCACTTCAGGTATACCACACTAATACTAGTCATATCATACACCTGGACTTCGAGTATAAGACACTAAAAACATGTCATATTATACACCTGGACTGCAAGTATACCACACTAATACCATGTGATAAAATACACCTGGACTTCAGGTATAACACACTAATACCATGTTATATTATACACCTGGACTGCAAGTATACCACACTAATACTATGTCATATTATGCAGCTGGACTGCAAGTATACCAAACTAATACCATGTCATATTATACACCTGGACTACAAGTATACCACACTAATACCATGTGATAGTATATACGCCTGGAATGCAAGTATACCACACTAATACCATGTCATATTAATCACCTGGACTACAAGTATACCACACTAATACCATGTCATAATATACACCTGGACTACAAGTATACCACAATAATACCATGTCATATTATACACCTGGACTTCAGGTATACCACACTAATACTAGTCATATCATACAACTGGACTGCAAGTATACCACACTAATACCATGTCATATTATACACCTAGACTGCAAGTATACCACACTAATACTATGTCATATTATGCACCTTGACTGCAAGTATACCACACTAATACCATGTGATAGTATATACGCCTGGACTGCAAGTATACCACACTAATACCATGTCATATTAATCACCTGGACTACAAGTATACCACACTAATACCATGTCATATTATACACCTGGACTACAAGTATACCACACTAATACCATGTCATATTATACACCTGGACTTCAGGTATACCACACTAATACTAGTCATATCATACACCTGGACTGCAAGTATACCACACTAATACCATGTCATATTATACACATAGACTGCAAGTATACCACACTAATACTATGTCATATTATACACCTTGACTGCAAGTATACCACACTAATACCATGTCATATTATACACCTGGACTACAAGTATACCACACTAATACCATGTGATATTATACGCCTGGACTGCAAGTATACCACACTAATACCATGTCATATTATACACCTGGACTGCAAGTGTACCACACTAATACCATGTCATATTTTACACCTGGACTGCAAGTACACCACACTAATACCATGTGATATAATACACCTGGTTTTCAGGTATACCATGCTAATACTAGTCATATCATACACCTGGACTGCAAGTATACCACACTAATACCATGTCATATAATACACCTGGACTGAAAGTATACCACACTAATACCATGTCACATTATACACCTAGATTGCAAGTAAACCATACTAATACTATGTCATATTATACACCTGGACTGCAAGTTTACCACACTAATACCATGTCATATTATACACCTGGATTGCAAGTAAACCACACTAATACCATGTCATATTCTAAACGTGGACTTCAAGTATACCACACTAATACCATGTTATATTATACACCTGGGATGGAAGTATACCACGCTAATACCATGTCATATTATACACCTGGACTGCAAGTATACCACACTAATATCATGTCATATTATACACCTTGACTACAAATATACCACACTAATACCAAGTGATAGTATATACGCCTGGATTGCAAGTATACCATACTAATACCATGTAATATTATACGTCTGGACTGCAAGTATACCAATCTAATACCATGTCATATTATACACCTGGACTGAAAGTATACCACACTAATACCATGTCATATTATACACTTGGAATGCAAGTATACCACACTAATACCTTGTCATATTATACACATGCACTGCAAGTATACCAAACTAATACCATGTCATGTTATACACCTGCACTACAAGTATACCACACTAATACCATGTCATATTATATACCTGCACTAGAAGTATACCACACTAATATTATGTGATGTTATACACCTGGACTGCAAGTATACCACACTAATACCATGTCATATTATACACCTGGATTGCAAGTATACCACACTAATAACATGTGATATTATACGCCTTGACTGCAAGTATACCACACTAATATCATGTCATATTATACACCTGCACTACAAGTATACCACACTAATATTTTGTGATGTTATGCACCTGGACTGCAAGTATACCACACTAATACTAGTCATATCATACACCTGGAATGCAAGTATACCACACTAATACCATGTTATATTATACGCCTGGACTGCAAGTATACCACACTAATACCATGTTATATTATGCAACTGGACTGAAAGAAAGAAAGAAAGAAAGAAAGAAAGAAAGAAAGAAAGAAATAACCATCGATTTAAAAAAAAAATCGATTCTAGTTTGCCATACCCCCGAGACATCCGCAGAGCTGAGGCGTCGTGTGGACTTCGGACCTGACGGCGATTAAATCCTTCTGCCCTTGGGTGCACGAATTACGCAAGAAAATGTTGTAGCCGAAGCATCAGGGGAGAGACCAGCCGGCCCCCAGACCATATCGGCTAATCCCTTGCATCTCTGCCACGCACGGATTCGGTTGATAGTACAATGTTAAAAAGTCTAGTGTATTCGGTGCATTGTTTTCAAGGCTATTGTTATGCTGATTTGTCTAGAACCGTGGTCCAGTGGATAAAACTTGGGCTTTCATTTCATGGCACTGAGTCAAGTCCGGTTGAAGAAGTTCGTACGTGGATGGGTGACCAGAAACTGATGCTTACTAAAAACATTTTGCCCCGTAACTTAAAATCGGTTACAATCCATTTTTGTTAAAAAATCGCTGCAAAATGTGCTGAAAATCACAAATCCCACACAGAAACAAAAATACGCCACAAACCGGGAATTTGAAAATCGAACAAAAAATTGAAAATGTTAAGAATCCTCGCTTCTAGACGAAACCACAAAATCGCGAAAAAGACGTTATCCGAAAAACCGCGTATGCAAAATTTTCCGAATCAAAATATATCCCACACCTCCTTCAATGATACGTTTTATTCAACTTGAACAGATTTTGTTTCTTAGAGGTTTCTAGCTTGACATCGAGAATTCAACAAATTTCAGAACTATTTCACTTTATCCATAGTCATAGTAAATATTTGCCACTTTAAAAAATGACATAGAATAACTGTTATAGATTTATTAGCGTTCTGGACTCAGTTGTACGAAAGGTGGATAGCGCTTTCCGATGGATAAATCCTTATCCGGTGGTTAAGTCGATTTAAAAAATGAACCAAGTTGAATAGAGAAAATCCAGGTTAAAATTTATGCAAATGAGGACGAATGCATTGATGGTTTTCACGGCCGCCATGTTGAATGAATTTAACAAAAGATTCGTCATTGGTCTCTTTTATTATATCCTCCAACATGACCGCCGTGTCTTTTATTACATTCTTTTGAAAATGATTGAAAACCAGCAATATCAGATATAAAACCTCCTTCGTGAAAGGGGTAGGGGGGGGGGGGGGGGGAAACGTTGACTTGACATAGTACATGTGACTTATTATTATTATTATTATTATTATCATTATTATTGTTGTTGTTATTATTATTGTTATTATTATCATTATTGTTGTTGTTATTATTATTATTATCATTGTTGTTGTTATTATTATTATTATTATTATTATCATTATTGTTGTTGTTATTATTATTATTATTATTGTTTTTGTTATTATTATTATTATTGTTGTCATTATTATCATTATTATTATTATCTTTATTGTTGTTGTTATTATTATTATCATTATTATTGTTGTTATTATTATTATTATTATTATTGTTGTTGTTATTATTATTATTATTATTTTTATCATTATTGTTGTTGTTATTATTATTATTATTATTAT
This sequence comes from Actinia tenebrosa, assembly GCF_029948245.1. NCBI lineage: Eukaryota > Metazoa > Cnidaria > Anthozoa > Actiniaria > Actiniidae > Actinia > Actinia tenebrosa. Next base: position 2,306,524 of record NW_028292572.1, on the reverse strand, counting down.
TGTTGTTGTTATTATTATTATTATCATTATTATCATTATTGTTGTTGTTATTATTATTATTATTATTATTATCATTATTGTTGTTGTTATTATTATTATTATTGTTCTTGTTGTTCTTGTTGTTATTATTATTATTATTATTATTATTGTTATTATTGTAAAATTCATTAATAAATAAGCACAGTACTCGTATACATCGATTTCACCTTACGTTATCTGGTACATCATTACGTCATACCTGTCCACCAGCATGGCCACCATCCGTGTCTTTGTCTTTTGATCCTGTTGGGAATGGTTGAAAACCTCCAATTATTTACATCACGACCCGTCCTATTCCCACACCCTGACTCCTATGTTCCACTCTATACAGTAAGTATTCAAACATTTGTCCAACATATTCTCTATCAAAATAAAATGAAGAAAAATTGCTTCAAAATGTTCTGTTAAGGTGGCTGCCTACTTTTGAACGTTCGATTGGAGCCCACGAAGTGCGCGCGCTCAAAAACCGCTGAAAAATCTACAAGATTTCATTGAAGAACCATACGCGTTTTGAGCTTTAACAGGGCAAAACCCTCATATTATGCACGGAACTCTCTATTTTTTAATAGCTCATTTAAAAAAACTCCTAAAAATCAAGGTTATATCAACATTTTAGAAAAAGTTAATTTTTCTAACACAAGAAAAAATAGATTTTTGAAGGCATTTTTGATCGACTTTATGAGATTTTTTAAGAGCACTGAAACTACAAAATATGAAAAATCAATTCGCTTCGTTGCCTTTTTGTCGAAAATACCCACGTATTATTGTAGAATGATTGACTAGTAGCCGTCATTCATGCAATCATATAGTCTGCAAATAACTATTATCTAATAATTTTTGGCGCTCACTGCTTGAATACGAAAAGAATTCTCTCTTAAACTAGAGGGATAATTAGGTTTTTTTCATTACTCTTGAAGAGTAATTGAGACAATTCACTGGCAAAAACTCGATAATTTAGACCGATCAAAATCTGTTCTGTTCCTCGTATTTCATTATAACATGTACACGTACCTTTGTATTCAGTCATTTTTAATTTTTTTTTGGTTTGAGTTCTCTACAAGGACTTATTAATTTAAAAAAATTAGATATAATATCGAAAGTCTATGTAGTCGAAAGAAAAAGTTATTTTTATTAAGTGTAAAAACAAATTTTCAAAATTTAAAACATTGAATACAGTTCAACTTATGGTAAAGAACACTAGCACACACTTAAACACAAAACATATATAAGCAACAAAAGACTGCAAAAGTTACGGCCAAATTATTGTAAAAACGAATTTATGGCTGAGAAAATTAAAGTTGGATACTCGCAGTCCAGGTGATTGAGAGAGGCTAGGGAGAGCTTAATTTCCAGTGGAATTTTATTCACTCGGCTAGTAGTCGTACCTTACGATAACATAGATTTAGCTATCATAAAAAAATATGAGATTAAATATGGCAAATTCAATCACCTGGACTGCGAGTATGCCATCTGGCCATCTCGTAACGTAATGGCTAGAAGGGATACTCGCAGTCCAGGTGATTGAGAGAGGCTAGGGAGAGCTTAATTTCCAGTGGAATTTTATTCACTCGGCTAGTAGTCCTACCCTACGTTAACATAGATGTAGCTATAACAAATATTTATGAGTTTAAATATGGCAAACTCAATCACCTGGCCTGCGAGTATGCCATATAGGCATCTCGTAACGTAATGGCTAGAAGGAGTACTGGCAGTCCAGGTGATTGAGAGAGACTAGGGAGACCTTAATTGTCAGGGCAATTTTATTCACTTGGCTAGTGGTTGACCCTATGATAGCATAGATGAAGCTATAATAAATATTTATGAGTTTAAATATGAATAACTTAATCACCTGGACTGCGGGTATCCATCTAGACAACCTAATGGGATACTCACAGTCCAGGTGATTGAAAGACGCTAGGGAGAGTATAATTGTCAAGGAAATTTTATTTACTCGGCTAGTAGTCGTTATAAAAAGCCTTTCGCTGAATAAGCGCGCACTCGTCGGAGAACATCTTAAATTTCCACGGCTGTACATAAGCTGCGAGCTCCAAATCAAAGGCTTCAACGACTTTGGACCTCTGGCTTCTTTTGCATGTAGATAGTTTTCTGCTAAGGTGCAGGATGAAAGAGGATGATGGCAAATTTGAATTTGGTATGTAGACCATCCACAGCCATGTTATTGAACACAGGCCTACCTTCTAGGGGTGAGTGAAAAAAAATTGATAGATATATTGCAGCTAGAAAATGCTGGTTGAACACTATTCCCCTATTGGATACGGTCAAGAAAATTTGTTTTTGCAGTTGAAACTAAATCGCGAAAGAAATTAGCAAAGTCCATGTTGTGTTTACATACATTCTCTTATAATAGAACTTCGATGAATAAGCGCGCACTCGTTGGAAAACATCTTTACTTTCTCAGACTGTATATAAGCTGCAAGCTCCAAATAAAAAGTTTCAACGACTTTGGATCTCTGGCTTCTTGCGCATGTAGATAGTTTTCTGCTAAAATGCAGGATGGAAGAGGATGAAGGCAGATTTGGATTTAGATTATACACCATCCACAGCCATATTGTTGTACACAGGCTTACCCTCCAAGGGTTTGTAAAAAATATTAGATCGCTGTATTTTAGCTGGAAATTCCTTGTTGAACATTATTCCCCTATTGAATACGGCCAAGAAAGTTTGGTTTTCAAAATGAAATCAACTCGCGAAAGAAATTGTCAAAATTCCTGTTGTGTTTACCTACATTTCCTAAAAGGAGCCTTTCGCTGAATAAGCACGCACTCTTCGAAGAACACCTTTCATTTTTTATGCTGTACATAAGATGAAATTTTTTTTACCACTTTGGACAGTTGGCTACAGGATATTGTCGACAGGGAACTTTGGGAACGAGGCACGGCACAGTAGCGGAATGTTCCATGCTGATTGCGGGCGAGGAAAAAAATAATTTTTCAGCTTGTCGTATGTGATAGAAAAGGACTCCAGGACTGGACAAGTCTGTCCCTTAAGTTTTTTAAACCCATACAGAATCTACCAAAGTAAGCTTATCTTCTCTTACATATTGAAAAGACAGAAGTCGTCCCTCTGAAGCGTGTGAAGGAGTGCCGAGTAGCTGGAGTTTGAAAAAGATCACAACATTCAAAAGACACACCAAAGTAAGCTTGTTTTCTTTTAGATATTACATCCACATTTTGCGTCCCTCTGAAGCGTGTGAAGGAGTGCGGAGTAGCTGAATCTACAGAATCTTCTCTTTGTGATTTTTTCTTATGAAAAAATTTCGAAATTTAGAATTGAAAAAATGACTTCCAAATGGGTTTCAAAGTCAAGCCAAAATACATACGGGAGAATACTATATCCCGGGCGGAGAAGGACCCCCCCCCCCCCCCAAATACTGTAAATGTATGTACTTTGGGCTGTGACGGAGCTGTAAAATGAACTCCACGCCCGGGATATAGTCTTTCCATCAAAACACATCATTCAATCACAAGGCAAGCCTTTTATCTTTATCGTTCCAGTTGGTCGTATCACTAAGCCATCGTAGACGAAACCGAGGATGATGAGAATGGATTTCTAATCTAGTTTGGTTCGAATTTAAATAAAACTCACGCCCATTTGTAGGCGTTTAACAATTGAGCTTAATTCGAGTGTAGAACGCTAAAAAAGTCATTTCCATACTCATGAATACAGTACAAAATCCCGATAGGAATTTTACCTTTAAAGCAAAGATGTACTCCAGTTGTAGATCAAATTATCGTTTTCGTTTGGGGTTTTATAGAACTTATCGAAGCGACAGTAAGCTATTCATTAAAGAAATATTATGGCTCAGCCCATTTGGGCACTCCTCTTTATCAACTGCTAAGAACAAAGCTTACTGTCATAAATGAATTTTCCTCACTTCTAGATGGTATTCACTGAGTGCCATAAGCTATAATAAATACTAAAAATAAATAACTTACAAAATGGTAGGCTGTAAACTCCTTTCAACTTTGGCACATTACAGACTTAATTTACAACAAATTTGTTGGATTGTGCTTCCAAACGACATATAGGTATGGCTGTACATTTCGGCATTTAATAGAAATTGTGTAATTAACTAAATTTAATATAAAAAGAGTATATATTTTTCTAAAAGACTATTTAATAGTACTATTTTTTCAAATGACCATATTCAAGGGTATCCTTTTTTTCTAATGACCACATTGAAGGGTATCCTTGACCATATTTAAGGGTATCTTTTCTATACAGTAATTGACCATATTTAAGGGTATCTTTGACCATATTTAAGAGTATCCTTTTTTCTAATAACCATATTTAAGGGTCTCATTTTTTCTGATGGCCACATTGAAGGGTATTCTTGACCATATTTAAGAGTATCCTTTTTTTAAATGACCATATTTAAGGGTATCCTTGACCATATCTAAAAGTATCTTTTTTTGAAATTGCCATATTTAAGGGTGTCCTTAACCATATTTAAGAGTATCCTTGACAATATTTAAGAGTATCCTTTTTTCAAATGACCATATTTGACGTTATCCTTGACCATAAGTAAACTAGCTGAAAATATTTTTAAAAGCAATATAGAGTTCTGATGAGCAAATTTTGAGGGGTTTTACCCTTTTGAACTGAGCGGCAAAAAGTCGCGCGGAGAAAATAGTTTTTCAGTTTGTTGTAGAAGTCAGAAAGTGAGTCTAGAACTGGATTAGTCTGTAGCTTTTCACAGTCATGCAGAACGTACCCTTTATCGATTTATCCATTCTTTAAGTGCTAGGAATTTTTTAAGAGCTTCAATTGTGGAGCATTCAAGGTACGGGCGAAGACTACATCACGGGCGGACAAGGACCCCCGTAAAATGCTATAAATGTACGTAATTTGGTCTGTGAGGTGCCCGTGAGATGCACTCTACGCCCGCGATGTAGTCTTTTTCTCAAAACACATCATTCAGTCACAAGGCAAGCCTTTTATTCTTTATCCTAGTAGTTAATTATATCATAAAGCAATCGCTTACCAAATCAAGGCTGATGTCGGATGGATTTTTAACCGCTAAGTCATCATTATAGACGAAGCGGTTAACAACAAGTTTGAGAAGTAGTTTGGAGACATTTTATCTCGATAATACTACTTTATGCAGAGTCAAGATTAACGCCACAGGCTCAAACACCTCGTTAAAAATCAAATAAATAATTCCAAACCATGAAAACTGTCTTCCCTTAGCGGAAGATCATATATTACTGAGAAACCTCCATTTATAGGCATTTAATTGGGGCTCAGAGGGCTACGGATAAAAGCTAACTACAAACATTACGTACGAATAACAATTTCGAATAATTTGTACTGCAGTGGAAAATGTTGGTAAATATTCGCTGAACAGACTCCCGTACGAATAACAATCGCGAATAATTCGTACGGGAGTGAAAAATGTTGGTAAATATTCGCTGAACAGACCCCCGTACGAATAACAATCGCGAATAATTCAGAATGTTGGTAAATATTCGCTGAACTGAGTTAAAACATGCCCTTCCTACTGACTTATGAGAACAATGCAACAGAACAATGCAATATATGACTTTGTAATTATGTAAATGAATAATGTAAATATGTAAATAACAACTATATCTATTATAATATCAACTCTGTTAAGGACTTGATTTTAGTTTCATCTTATGTTATCTTATTCATCGATTTCTTTATTCACTTATTTTAATATTTTCTTCTCGTCTCCAGTAATTATTATTTTATTATAGTCTTAAAATTCTACACGACCACATCAGACAGGCTGTAATATTAATCGTGTCTAAATAAATATTATTATTATTATTATTATTGTTATGATTAACAATCGCGAATAGTTCGTAGGGTAGTCTTCAGAAATTCTATACATACTCAAACCAACTTTTGATCCTGAACCTATCACACAAGGATGGTGCCTACTAATTGCGAACCATTTTTATTTTTTTCAAATTGTGCCAGTCATTTAAATCACCCATTGGGCCACTGGAATCCGAAAAAAATTGGGGGTACCCACGCATCTAAGCGAGATAAAATAAAAAATAAAAAAATTATAGACCAACTTCCAGACGTGTTGGCAAAAACATATAACTTTTCGATTATGAAAAAGGTCCCATCAATGTATGTGAAAAAGTAGCTACCTCATGGTCTCAAGCCTAGTTCACATCCAGTGAAAGGACCTTTGGAACTCCTCAGTCAATCCTCTTGATCTAATTTCTTCTGATCTTTAATTTTATTTGATTACTTATTTTGTTTTAAATTGACCAAAAAATATAGAGTTTCGAAGTTGAAAACGTTCCCTTCAATGCATATGAAAAGTACTGAGTTCCCTCATGGTCACACGCTTAGTTCACATCCAGTGAAAGGACCTTTGAGGCTTCTAATCAAGTCTTGAACCATTTTCGTCCTTCTGATTTTTATTTTTGTTTGTTTATTAGTTATTCCATGATTTGATCAAAATATATAGCGTTTCGAACTGAAAAAGGTCCCTTCAATGGATGCGAAAAGTAGCTACCTCATGGCCCCACGCTTAGTTTACATCCAGTGAAAGGACCTTTCATGCTACTCAGTCAACTTCTAAGCCATACTAAGTTTTTTTAAAAAATCTACTTTTAAAGCATATATTTTTTCTTCCGCGTTGAGAAGAACATATTGACTTTTCGATTGTGAAAAAGAAAATCTTGAAGCTTATAAAAGATTTCCTTTTTAGTTTCTCTATGTTATACAATAAGAAATAATGGTCAAATGTATGTGGTTTAGGAGTGGAATAGAAGCTTCAAAGGTCATTTTACTGGATGTGAACTTCACGTTAGCAAAATAATTAACATATGTCTTGATTTGAAAAAGGGTAAAGAGCCTGTCCACATGCTTGAAAGTCACAATCTGGTTTCTAATATAAATCAGGGGATGGGCTACCTGTGGTATATTCACCTTCGTCGCATCACAGGCAGTACATACTCTTAACCAGTAAACAATAAACACACAACATCAATATAAATTTTTGATAAAACATCAGAATCACTACTGACCTTTTCTGTTTTCACTTGAATAGCATTGATCGATTTGGGGATACGGTACAGGATCTCCATTCGTTTGATAAAGACTATCTTTTTTGCCTTTGATGTATCTATGGTAACTGTACGCCGCTCTATTTCCTTTCTTAGCTTTTCATCTGGCAGGAACGCAAGTGAGGAGTTTTTGAAGGTCTTTTTCGATTCCTTGTTTTATAAAAAAGAAATGAAATTAGAAATCAAGTGGAATAAGTTCACAGTTTCTCAACGAGAGAACCCCTTAACGTATCCTTCTCATATACGCCATAACTTTCATTAATCTTTAAAAATAACTGATTCAAAGTAACTTTTCTAGTGATGTTAGACTTTTCGCTATAATCTTAAGTCAAAATACCAAAGAAAAAATTTTCCTCATTCCGACACTCCATCTAGGAAAAGTCCGATCCAAGGAGTGAATCCAGATAGGGATTTTCCACAATTTTGGATTTTGAGACAAAAAGTAACAGATTCTAAAAGACCAAGAGAAATGGGGATCGATTGTGTAATTTGTTTTGTTTTGGTCGTAAAGGAAATGGTTTTACGAGCATCAAAAGTATGGACCCGCAAGCTACTTGTACGCCTATGCAACACACCCACCTCTCCAATGTTCTAGGTCAGTAACATCTATTTTTTCATCTGTTAGAAAAGTTTTTCTAAAACATCGATATATCCTAGATTTTTAGGAGTTTTTTCCGAATAAACCATTGAACAATATAGAGTTCTGATGAGCAAAATTTGAGGGGTTTTATCCTTTTGAATGAGCTCAAAAGGACACCAAAGTAAATAGTTTTTCAGTTTGTTATAGAAGACAGAAAGTGAGTCTAGAACTGGATTAGTCTTTACCTAGAGTTTTTCATAGTCATGCAGAACGTACTCTTATCGATTTGTCCATTCTTTAAGTGCTAGGAATTTTTTTAAAAGCTTCAAATGTGCAGCATTCAAGGTACGGGCGAAGACTACATCACGGGCGGAGAAGGACCCCCGTAAAATGCTATAAATGTATGTAATTTGGTCTGTGATGGGCCCGTGAGATGCACTCTACGCCCGCGATGTAGTCTTTTTCTCAAAACACATCATTCAGTCACAAGGCAAGCCTTTTATTCTTTATCCTAGTAGTTAATTATATCATAAAGCAATCGCTTACCAAATCAAGGCTGATGTCGGATGGATTTTTAACCGCTAAGTCATCATTATAGACGAAGCGGTTAACAACAAGTTTGAGAAGTAGTTTGGAGACATTTTATCTCGATAATACTACTTTATGCAGAGTCAAGATTAGCGCCACAGCCTCAAACACCTCGTTAAAAATCAAATAAATAATTCCAAACCATGAAAACTGTCTTCCCTTAGCGGAAGATCATATATTACTGAGAAACCTCCATTTATAGGCATTTAATTGGGGCTCAGATGGCTACGGAAAAAAGCTAACTACAAACATTACGTACTATTATTTTCATCTGTTAGAAAAATTAAGTTTTTCTAAAAAATCGATATATCGTAGATTTTTAGGAGTTTTTTTCGAATAAACTATTAAACAATATAGAGTTCTGATGAGCACAATTTGACGGTTTAACCCTTTTTGAACTGAGCTCAAATGGACACCAAGGTAAGCATATTTTCTCTAAGAATTAAAAAGAACTAACATCGACATAAGGAGTGCTTCTGAAGTGTGTGAAGGGGTGCTGAGTAGCTGGAGTTTTACGATGATCACAACACTCATAAGGACACCAAAGTAAGCTTATTTTCTCGTACATACTACATTGAAGAAGGCGTACTTCTGAAGCGTGTGAATTTCACAACACTCAAAAAGACACCAAAGTAAGCTTGTTTTCTCTTAGACATTACTTCGACAGAAGGCGTGCCTCTGAAAAGTGTGAAGGAGTGAGTAGTAGCGAGTTTTACAAAGATCACAACATTAAAAAAAAAACACCAAAATAAGTTTATTTTCTGGTACATACTACATCGAAGAAGGTGTCCTTCTGAGGCGTGTGAATTTCACAACACTCAAAAGGACACCAAAGTAAGCTTGTTTTCTCGTAGATATTAGATCGGCAGAAGGCGTCCCTCTGAAGCGTGTGAAGATCACAACACTCATAAGGAACACCAAAGTAAGCTTATTTTCTCGTGCATACTACATCGAAGAAGGCGTCCTTCTGAAGCGTGTGAATTTCACAACACTCAAAAGGACACCAAAGTAAGCTTATTTTCTCGTACATACTACATTGAAGAAGGTGCCTTCTGAAGCGTGTGAATTTCACAATACTCAAGAGGACACCAAAGTAAGCTTATTTTCTCGTACATACTACATCGGCAGAAGGCGTCCCTCTGAAGCGTGTGAAGGCGTGAGTAGTAGCGAGTTTTACAAAGTGAAGATCACAACATTTAACAAAGCACCAAAGGAAGCTTATTTTAGATTTTACATCGACAGAAGGCGTCCCTCTGACGCGTGTGAAAGATCACAACACTCAAAGGACACCCATGTAAACTTATTTTTTAAATTACATAGATAGAAGGAGTCCCCTTAACTGTGTGAAGGAGTTGATTTAGTAAGTCAAGGTTGTACGGTAATCTCGATCGTATCGTAAACCCTTATTTCTGATGTTGTGTTCAATTTGAAGACTCGTAGGTCGAAAAATTAGTACAGTACTCTACGTGACAGTACTTTTTAGAGGACTTTATTATGGCTCAATTGACTATCGTACCATATTTCATTTATAAGCATTTAATTAGGTCTCAATGGTCTCAAAGACAAAGGAGTTTCCAGGGCGGATCCAGCAAATATTTTAAGGGGGAGGGGGAGGGGCCAATTGAGTTTTTTTTATCAGCACAAAACACAACACAAAAAAGCATCTAATTCTTCAGTTTGTGTTTGTTGTTTTTTGCTGCTGAAGGGGGCTCAGAAAACCAGACATACATAATCTACCTTTTATTATTTATCAAACTAACCCGTGGTAGGAAGTGAATAAACAATGGCTTCCCCCAATGAGTTTAAACGTAAAGCATTCAGATAAACATTTAATGACACATCCCGGGCGGAGAAAGCCCTCCATAAATTTATATTACATTGTATGTAATTGGGTATGTGAGGCGCGCCCCCGTGAGATGCACTCTACGACCCGTGATGTAGTCTTTTCCTCGAAAACAACCATTCAATCACAAGCGGGCGTGGTTGTTATTCTTTATCGTCTTTACTTGGTTGTATCATCAAGCTTAAAACAAATAACTGACATTTTGTAAAATAGCTGGTACCATAAAAGAATTAAGATCGGCTTTCCGTAAAAAATCTAAATTCGTGGCAACACCAGTCAAAAACAATCGATTTTTGTTCATACTTGAAGTTGGATACCTATCATATGATATTAATCCTTTGTGAACTTAGTTTGCCATATTGTTTTTTGTTCGGGAGAAAATTGATTTTTATGCAGATAGGCAAATATGCTAATTTGACGATCTAGGCAAATGTGCTAATTTGATGATAAATCACCGAACGTGTACAAAATACAATTAATACTTGACACTTTCTATAAAATAATAAACTCAAATATGCTATCTGCTATATGCCCTCACAATGCTTTTCAGACACCCCCATTGGTAGCTGTTAACGAAGAATTTCTGGAAGAATTATTTTCAAGACACAGTTTTCTTGAGTTAAAAGTACCCTCAAAACAAGTAAGAATTTGACCATGGCCGATGATGATACAATTGAAGAGAAGCGAGATTTCACTGTAAACGTGATGTCAAGATGGCATTGTTCAAGATTGTGGGGAAAAAAAATCTTAGGTAAATGTGTTTTTAAGTTTTTACGATCGACAAACAATGCCTAAAGGATCGTTTTTGCATTAATTAGCAAGTAAATGATTGTCAAAAATATGACCCTTAAAATAATTATTTTCAAATTTTTTACAGAATGCAGTATGGCTGTATACCACACGAATACTATGTCATATCATACACCTGGAATGCAAGTGTATTACTTAATATAGTCATAAGGCACCTGGATGCAAAGTATTACCACCTAATATTATGTCATTTATGCACCTGGGACTGCAAGTATACTAAACTATGTCAATCATGCAACCTGAGATGCACAGCTACACTAATACTAGTCATATCACACCTGGGACTCAATATACACACTAATACTGCGTCAATATCATCACACTGGACTGCTAAGTATACCACCCCCCCCACCCCCCCCCCCCCCCCCCCCTAATACTATGTCATATCATACACCTGGAATGCAAGTATACCACACTAATACCAGTCATATATACCTGGACTGCAAGTATACTTACTCTATACTAAGTCATATTTTATGGCACCGGACTGTAAGTATACCACACTAAATACTACGTCATATTATGCACCTGGACTGAAAGTATACCATACTAATACTATGGTCCGATATTATGCACATGGACTGCAAGTATACTACTCTAATACTATGTCATATTAGACACCTGAACTGAAAGAAAGAAAGAAGAAAGACAGAGCACATGAAAAGAGCCACTAACCATTGTAACACTTCCAGAAAACGAGTGAAGATAGAACCGAAAGAAAAAGAAGAAACGCAAAGAAGAAAAAAAGAAAAAACAGAAAAGAAGGCATACCAACGACTTCAAGCAGATAATAATAGACACGTAAAGAAAAAAGACCCTCATTAGGAAAGAAAGGAACTAGAGAAGACCTACGACAGACAAGCCACAGAGAACAAGAAACAAGCAAACTACGTAGAAGAAGAAACCCTAGAAAAGAACGACCCTCAAGATAAACGATAAGAGAAAGAAAATCAAGACCGAAAGAGATCCAGAAAGAAACGAAAGAGACAGATCGAACAGAAATCTCAGGTAGACCTATACAACCAACGAACCTAAGAAACCTCAACGGATAATATACTAAATAGCAAAAGAGAAGAATAGTGAGATAAAAGAAAGTGAAGGCGGGGCACATAAGATAATCGAACACTAAAAAAAGAGTGAGAAACAAGAAATGTAAAAGAAGACAAGTCCCTAACCACCCTCCCCTCAGACTGAAAGAAAAAAGACAGGGCAACAAAAACAGAAATAAGAAGACTAGACCGTACCGTCCTACCGAAAGAAGAAACAGAGACTTCCTATGAGAGACTAAAAGAACACAACGAGCCAAAGATCCAAATAGCAAGAAAGAAAAGAACCAAAGAAGGAAATAAAGATGTCGAAGAAAAGAACTCGTAAGGCACCGAGCAAGGAAAGAACAATACTGACCAACCACGCACATAAAAGCAAAGCACATAGACACGATAAGAAAGACAGACCCACACGAACCTAGACCTTTTTCATCTCGCCTAGAAAAGAATAGACAAGAAAGAACTAGACTGCGACGTCTAACCAGAAACCGACCAAAGCTGTTAACCACAATCAGAAAGGTGAAAGAACCAAAAGAAATATGAAGAACACCACGAGATAGATAAAGTAAGCATATCAAAAGATCGAAAGACCGAAAGCAAAAAATGGATTATAGAGATAAGAATCAACCCTGTAGAAGCAAACGAAAGAAATCGCTACGACACAGAAAATGAACACGATAAGCAGAAAAGACAAAGTAAGCAAAAGAACAGAAAAAGAAAAGCAGAACAAGAATAATCCAACTGCTACAAGCGTAAACGAATCAGAAGAGTATAAAAGAGTACGAGAAAAGAAAGAAGAGGAAAGAAGAGAAAGAAAGAAGAAAGAAAAGAAAAGAAGATAATGGAATAAATCAAAGTGAGAAGATAAAGACTAAAGAAAAAGAGAAACCGATAAAGAAGCAAAGAATGAGAACCAACCAGAAAGTAAGAAAGAAAGGAATTATAGAAAGAAAGCAAAAAAGAGAAGAAAGAAAGAAGAAAGAAAAGAAGAAAGGAGAAGAAGAAAGAAAGAAGAAGAAGAAAAAAAAGAGAGGATAAGAGAGTAAGAAGAGGAAAAGAGAAGGAAAGAAAGGAAAAGACAAGAAAGCACCCCAAGAACCCCCCAACAGAGAGAAAGAAAGAAACAAAAAGAAAAAAGAAAGAAAGAAAGAAAGCAACAGAAGAAAACAAATGAAGAACAGGAAAAAAAAGAAGAACAAGAAAGAAAGGCAACAGAAAGAAGAAAGGAAAGGCAGACAATAAAGAACGAAAAGAACAGAAAAAGACAGAAAAGGAAGAAGAAGAAAAGAAAGAAAGAAAGGCGTGAAAAGAAAGAAAGAAAGAAAGAGGAAAGAGAAGAAAAAAAAAAAAAAAAAAAGAAAAAAAAAGAAAAAAAAAAAAAAAAAAAAAAAGAAAAATAAGAAAGAAAGAAAGAAAACGAAAGAAAGAAAAAAAGAAAGGAAGAAACGAACCATCGATTAAAAAAAAAGCGATCTTACTTTGCCATACCCCCGAGAGACATCGCAGAGCTGAGGCGTCGAGTTGGACTTCAGGAACCATGACGGCGATTATTGAATCCTATCTGCCCTTGTTGGTGCTGCACGAACAACGCAAGGAAAATGTTCTAGCCGAAGCATCAGGGGATGAGACCAGCGGCCACCCAGACATATCGGCTAATCCCTTGCATCTCAGCCCACGCCACGGAAAAATCGGTGATATGATAGTTTTACAATGTTAAATTAAAAAACGTCTGTTCGGTCTATTCGGTGCATTGTTTTCAAGGCTATTGTTATGCGATTTGTCTAGAACCGTGGTCCAGTGGAAAAAAAATTGGGGGGCTTCATTTCATGCACTGAGTCAAGTCCGGTGTTGAAGAAGTTCGTACGTGGAGGGGTGACCAGAAAATGATGCTTACGATAAAAAACATTTTGACCCGTAACTTAAAAAATCGGTTACAATCCATTTTGTTAAAAATCGCTGCAAAAATGCTGAAAATCACCAATCCCACACAGAAACAAAAATTACGCCACAAACCGGAAACTTTGAAGAAAATCGAAAAAAAAAAAATTGAAAATGTTAAGAAGAATCATCGATTCTAGACGAAACCACAAAATCGCGAAAAATACGTTATCCGGAAACACCGCGGATGCAAAAAAATTTTCCGAATCAAAATATACCCACACCTCCTTCAATGATACGTTTTTATCAGCTTGAACAGATTTGTTTCTTTGAGGTTGCTAGCTGACATCGAGGAATTCAACAAATTTCAGAACTATTTCAACTTCATCCATGATCATAGTAAATATTTGCCACTTTAAAAATGACATAAAATAAACTGTTATAAATTTATTAGCCTTCTGGGAATCAGTTGTACGAAAGGTGGATAGCGCTTTCCGATGGATAAATCCTTATCCGGTGGTTAAGTCGATTTACAAAATTGAACCAAGTGAATAGAGAAAATCCTGGGTTAAAATTTTATGCAAATGAGGCGAATGCATGATGGTTTTCACGGCCGCCGCCAGTTGGATTGAATTAACAAAAGATTCGTCATTGGTCTCTTTGCTATATCCTCCAACATGACCGCGTGTTGTCTTTTATTACATTCTCTTGAAAATGATTGAAAACCAGCAAATCAGATATAAAACCTCATTCGTGAAAGGGGGCGGGGGGGGGGAGGGGGGGGGGCTGGTGGGGAACGTGACTGACATAGTGCATGTGACTATTATGTATTATATATTATTATTATTATTATTATTATTGTAAAATCATTTAATAAATAAGCACAGTAACTCGTATACATCGATTTCACCTTACGTTATCTGTACATCATTACGTCATACCTGTCCACCAGCATGGCCACCATCCGTTTGTCTTTGTCTTTTGATCCTGTTGGGAATGGTTTAAAAGCCATCCAATTATTGACATCACGACCCGTCCTATTACCACACCCTGACTCCTAGTTCCATTTAATAGAGTAAGTATTCAAACATTTGTCCAACATATTCTTTATCAAAATAAAATGCAAGAAATATTGCTCAAATTGTTCTATTAAGGTGGCTGCCGACTTTTGAACGTTCGATTGGGAGCCCACGAAGTGCGCGTGGCTCAAAACCGCTGAAAAATCTACAAGATTTTATTGAAGAACCATACGCGTTTTGAGCTTTAACAGGGCGAAAACCCTCATATATGCACGGAACTCTCTATTTTTTAATAGCTCATTTTCAAAAAACTCCTAAAAAAATCTAGGTATATCAACATTTTAGAAAAAGTTAATTTTTCTAACACAAGAAAAAATAGATTTTGAAGGTATTTTTGATCGACTTATGAGATTTTTAGAAGCACTGAAACTACCAAATATGAAAATCAAATGCGCTTCGTTGCCTTTTTGTCGACGAAAATACCCACTATTATTGTTAGAATGATGAAAAACTAGTAGCCGTCATTCATGCAATCATATAGTCTGCAAATAACTATTATCTAATAGTTTTTGGCGCTCACGCTGAATACGAAAAGAATTCTCTCTTAAACTAGAGGGATAATTAGGTTTTTTGGTTTTAAAAACCAAATGAATTAGTTATCGATTAAAGAAATCAAAATGGAATGGATCCCCTTTATCGAATAAAATGGGTCAAATCGAATGGATCCCCTTATCGAATAAAAACGGGTCAAAATCGAATAAATTTAGTTATAGAATAAAAGGGTCAAAATCGAATGAATTAGTTAGTATAGAATAAAACGGGTCAAAATCGAATGATCCATTATCGAATAAAACGGGTCAAAATCGAATGGAATTTAGTTATCGAAAATAAACGGGTCAAAATCGAATGAATTTAGTTCCATCCAATAGAATGGGACAAAACTCGAATGAAAAGTTTATTATCTAATAAAACGAATCAAAATCCAAATGAATCAGTTATCGAATAAAAGGAGTACAAAAGCGAATAAGGATCCCATTATCGAATAAAATGGTGTCAAAATTGAATGAATCCATTATCGAATTAAAAAAACGGGTCAAAATCGAGATGAATTTAGTTATCGAATTTAAAACGGCAAAATCGAATAAATTTAGTTATCGAATAAAATCGGTGGAGGGTCAAAATCGAATGGTTCCATTTCATCCAATCATGAATAAAACCCCGGGTCAAAATCGACATGGATCCCTTATCGAATAAAACATGGGGTCAAAAATCGAATAAATTTAGTTATCGAATTTAATAAAACGGGTCAAAATCGAATATCTACAATTATCTAATAAATCCGGGTGATAATGGAATGAATCCCATTTATCGAATAAAACGGGTAATAATTGTATGGATCCAATCTTTTTCGCTGGATAAAACAAAAAAATGAATTTAGGTATATCGATAAAAACGGGTTCAAAATCGAAATTTTATTTCGAATGGGTTAATAGGGAATGATCGATTAAATAAAAGGGGAAGGTTCAAATCGAATGAATTATGTAAAACGGGTCAATATGATCGCATTCGAATAAAAGGGTAAATCGATGAAAATAAAACGGGTCCCATAGGAAATTGGATTCAATCAACTGGGTCCAAATTGTATCCCATTATCGAATAAAATGGGTCAAAACTCGAATGGATTTATTATCGAATAACAGGGGTGTGAAAATCGAATGATTCCAATTATCGAATAAAACTGGTGGTCAATGGAATAGATATATTTATCGAAATAAAACGAGTCAAAATCGGAATAGATTCAATAAATAGATTTAGTTATCGAATAAAAAACTGGGGTTCAAAATCGAAATTTAATTATCGAATAAAACTAAATCGAAATCCCAGTCTAATAAACGGGTCAAAATCTAATGAATCGAATGGATCCAATTATCGAATAAAACGGGTCAAAATGAATGAACTGGATTAATCATCGAATTAAAAGGTCTTAAAATCTAATGAATTTAGTTATCGAATAATAAAAATGGGTCAAATCGAATGAATTTAATTATCGAATAAAACTGGGTCGCGAATCGAATGATCCCCTTATCGAATAAAACAACCGGTCAAAAATCGAATGGATCTTCCGTATCGAATAAAACACGGGTCAAAATCGAATGAATTAGTTATCGAATAAAGGGAAATGGTTCAAATCTAATGAATTTAGTTATCCGAATAAAACGGGTCCAAATCGAATGCTTCCAAATTATCGAATAACAGGGGTTCAAAATCGAATGGATCTTAGTTATCGAATATTAAAACGGGTTTATCGAATAATGGGTTCACCATCGACATGATTCCAATTATCGAATAAACAAGTCAAATCGAATGAAATTTAGTTATCGAATTAAATGGGTTGAAAATCGAATGTATCTCCTGCAATAAAAGGGGGTCCAATCGAATGACTTTTTTACGAATCAAATGGGTCCAAATCGAATGATTTCCAATTATCGTAATACCAACGGGTCAAAATAGAATGAATTCCAATATCGAATAACACTTAAAACGGGTCAAAATCGAATGAATTTAGTTATCGAATGAAATGGGTCCAAAATCGATGGATCTCCTTATCGAATAGAAACGGGTCAAAATCGAATGAATTTAGTTCTCGAATAAACGGGTCAAAATCGAATGATTCCAATCATAATCGAATAAAAACGGGTCAAAATTGAATGAATTTAGTTTATCGAAAGAACGGTCAAATCGAATGAATTTAGTGATCGAATGAAATGGTCAAAATCGAATGGATCCCTTATCGAATAAAACAGGTCCAAATCCAATGATTTAGTTATCGAAGAAAACGGTCAAAATCCGAATGGATTCCATTTATCCATAAACGGGTCAAACCGAATTAATTTAGTTTATCGAATAAAACGGGTCAAAATCGAAAATTAAATTTATCTTATGGAAAAAATGGGTCAAATCGAATGATTCAATCTCGAATAAACGGTGGAAAATCCAATGATTTATTTTATCGAATAAACGGGTCAGAATCGAATGAATTTGTTATCGCAATAAACGGGTCAAAATCGAATGAATTTACTTATCTCATAAATGGTCAAATCGAATGATTCCATCATCGAATAAACGGGTCAAAATCGAAGAATTTACTTACGAATAAATGGGTCAAATCGAATGCATTCCAATCATCGATAAAACGGTCAAGAATTCCAAATGAATTTACTTATCGACTAAAACGGGTCAACATCGAATAATTTTTAGTTATCGAATAAAACGGGTCAAAATCTAATGATTCCAATATCGAATAAACGGGTCAACATCGAATGAATTTAGTTATCCGAATAAAACGTGTCAAAATCGAATGAATTTACTATCGATAAACTGGGGTCCAAAATGAATGATTCCATCATCGAATAAAACGGGTCAAAATCGAATTAATTAGTTTTACGAATGAATGGGTCAAAATCGAATGGATCTCCTTATTATATAAACTGGGGAGGGGTCAAAATCGAATGAATTTAGTTATCTGATAAACTGGGTCAAAATCGAATGATTCAAATCAACGAATAACACGGGTCCAAAATCGAATGAATTAGTTATCGAAGAAATGGTCCAAATCGAATGGATCGCCTTATCGAATAAAACGGGTCAAGATCAATGAATTAGTTATCGAATCACAACGGGTCAAAATTCGAATGATTCCAATTATCGAATAAACCGGGAACGGGTCAAAATAAATTAATGCCAATCTCGAATAAACGGTCAAAATCGCATGAATTTTAGTTATCGAATAAAAGGGTCACAATCGATGAATTCTAGTTATCGAATGGAAATGGGTCAAAATCGAATGGATCTACTTATCTAATAAAACGGGTCAAAATCGAATGAATTTAGTTCTCGAATAAAACGGGTCAAAATCGAATGATTCCAATTTCGAATAAAACGGTCAAAATCGAATGAATTTAGTTTATCGAATAAACGTTCAAAAATCGAATGAATTTACTTCATCGAATAAAATGGGTCCAAAATCGAATGACATTCCCCAATCATCGGAAAAAACGGGTCTAAATCCAATGAATTTAGTTATCGAATAAACGGTTCAAAATCGAATGAATTTAGTTATCGAATGAATGGGTTTCAAATCGAATAGATGTCCTTATCGCGTTAAACCTTGTCAAATCGAATGATTCCAATTAATCGAATAAAACGGTCAAAATAAATGATTCCCAATCATCGAATAAAAAACGGTCCAAAATTGAATGAATTAGTTATCGCATAAAACGGGTCAAAAAATCCGAATGAATTTAGTTATCGAATAAAATGGGTCCATCGAATGATTGCAATCATCGATAACGGGTCAAAATAGAATGAATTATTTATCGATGAATGGGTGAAAATCGATGGATCTCCTTCTCAAATAAAAGGGGTCAAAAATCGAATGAATTTACTTATCGAATAAAAAATGGGTCAAAATCGAATGATCCAATTCTCGAATAAACGGAACGGGGGCAAAATCGAATGAATTTAGTTTATCGTAAAGCGGTCAAATCGAATGAATTGACTTATCGAAAATAAATGGGTCAAAATCGCTGATTCCAATCATCGAATAAAACGGGTCAAAATCCAATGAAGTTACTTATATCGAATAAACGGGTCACATCGAAGAATTTAGTTATCGACTAAAACGGGTCAAAATCGAATGATTCCAATTATCGAATAAAAACG
Source organism: Actinia tenebrosa (assembly GCF_029948245.1). Lineage (NCBI taxonomy): Eukaryota > Metazoa > Cnidaria > Anthozoa > Actiniaria > Actiniidae > Actinia > Actinia tenebrosa. Next base: position 2,286,926 of record NW_028292572.1, on the reverse strand, counting down.
GGTCAAAATCGAAAGATTTAGTTATCGAATAAAACGGGTCACAATCGAATGACTTTACTGTATCGAATAAATGGGTCAAATCTTATGATTCCAATCATCGAATAACGGGTCAAAATCGAATGAATTTTAGTTCTCGAATGAAATGGGTCAAAATCGCATGGATCTCCTTATAAATAAAAGGGGTCAAAAAAATCGAATGGACTTTAGTTATCGAATAAATGGGTCAAAATCGAATGATTCAAATCAACGCATAAAACTGGTCAAAATCGAATGAATTTAGTTATCGAAGGAAATGGGTCAAAATCGAATGGATCTCCTATCGAATAAAAACGGGTCAAAATCCATGAATTTAGTTTATCGAATAAAACGGGGTCAAATCGAATGATCCAATTAATCGATAAACGGGGTCAAATAGAATGATTCCAATCATCGAATAAAACGGGTCCAAATCCGCATGAATTTAGTTACGAATAAAACGGGTCAAAATCGAATGGATATCCTTAATCGAAATAACGGGTCAAAAATCGAGATTTAGAGTTATCGATCAAACTGGTCAAACTCGAATGATTTCAATTAATCGAATAAAACGGTTCAAAATCCATGAATTAGTTATCGATAAAACGGGTCAAAATCGAATGAATTTATCTTATCGAATAAATGGGGTCAAAATCGAATGATTCCAATCATCGAATAACACGGGTCAAATCCAATTAATTTAGTTCTCGAATAAAACGGGGGTCAAAATCGAATGGAATTTTAGTATCGCATGAATGGGTACAAAATCGAATTAGGATGTCCTTATGATTAAAACGGTCAAAAATCGAATGATTCCCAATTCTCGAATAAAACGGGTCAAAATAGAATGATTCCAATCATCGAATAAAACGGGTCAAACTCCACTGAAATTTTAGTTATCGAATAAAACGGTTCAAATCGAAAATATTCCAATTATCGAATAAAATGGGTTCCAAAATAAAGCATGATTCCAATCATCGAATAAAACGGTTCAAAAATAAAATAGAAGAATTTAGTTGGAATGAAATGGGTCAAAAAATCGAATGGATCTCTCCTTATCCAAATAAAAGGGGTCAAAATCGAATGAATTTTTTATTATCGGAATAAAATTGAGTGAAAATCGAATGATTCCACTCATCGAAATAAAACAGTTCAACGAATGAATTTAGTTATCGAATAAAACGGGTCAAATCGAATGATTCCAATTTATCGAATAAAACGGGTCAAAATAGAATGTTCCAATCATCGAATAAAACGGGTCAAAATCGAATGAATTTTAGTTATCGAATGAAATGGTCAAAACCCATGGATCTCCTTATCGAATAAAACGGGTCAAAATCGAATGAATTTAGTTATCGAATAAAATGTGGTCCAAAATAGCATTGAGTCCAATTATCGAATAAACGGGTCAAAAATCTCATAAATTTAGTTTATCAATAAAAGGGGTCAAAATCGAATGAATTTAGTTACTCGAATGAAATGGGTCAAATCGAATGGATCTCCCTTAGCTATAACGGGGTCAAAATCGAATGAATTTAGTTACTCGAATAAAACTGGTCAATATCGAATAGTCGCCAATCATCGAATAAAACGGGCAAAATCGAATGGATATATTTATCTGAAGAAACGGGTCAAAAATCGAATGATTCCCATATCGAATATAACGGGTCAAAATCGATGACTTTAGTTATCGGATAAAACGGGTCAAAATCGATGATTCCAATTAATCGAATAACGGGTCAAAAATAGAATGATCCAATCATCGAATAAAACGGGTCAAATCGAATGAATTTAGTTTTACCGAATAAAAACGGTCAAAATCGATGATTCCAATTATCGAATAAAACGGGTCAAAATAGAATGATTCCATCATCGAATAAAACGGTCAAAATCGAATGAATGTTAGTTTTATCCAATGAAATGGGTCAAAATCGATGGATTCTCCTTATCGAATAAAACGGGTCAAATCGAATGAATTTTAGTTTTAATCGAATAAAATGGTTGTCCCAAAATAGATGATCCAATTTATCGAATACAACGGGTCGAAAAAAAGCGCCGAAATTTAGTTATCGCATAAAGGGTCCAAATTCGAATTAATTTTAGTTATCGGAATGAATGGTTTCAAAATCGAATTGGATCTCCGTAGCGAATAAAGCGGGTCACAAATCGAATGAATTTATTATCGAATAAACGGTTCAATATGCGAATGATTTCCAATCATCGAATAAAACGGGTTCAAATCGCATGATATGTTTTATCGAAGACACGGGTCAAATCGAATGATTCCAATTATCGATATAACGGGTCAAATCGAATGAATTTAGTTATCGATAAAACGTTCAAAATCGAATGATTCCAATTAATCGCATAAAACGGGTCAAAATAGAGATTCCATCTCGAAAATAAAACGGGTACAAATCGAATGATTTATTATCGAATAAAACGGGGCAAAATCGAATGGATTCCAATTATCGAATAAACGGTCACAATAATGATTCCAATCATCGACTAAAACGGGTCAAATCGAAATGAATTAGTTTATCGAAATGAAATGGGTCAAAATCAATGATCTCCTTATCGAATAAAACGGGTCAAAAGCGAATGAATTAGTTATCGCATAAAAATGTGTCCCCAACAATAGAATGATTCCAATTATCTAATAAACGGTCCAAATCGCATGAATTTAGTTATCGCATAAAAGGTGTCAAATCGAATGAATTTAGTTATCGAATGAAATGGGTCAAAATCGAATGGTCTCCTTATCGAATAAAACGGTCAAAATCGAATTGAATTTAGTTTAGGAATAAAACGGGTCAATATCGAATGATTCCAATCATCGAATAAACGTGTCAAAATTCGAATGGATATAGTTATCGACGAACGGGTCAAAATCGAATGATTCCAATTATCGAATATAATCGGTCAAAATCGAATGATTCCAATTAATCGAATAAAACGGTGTTTCAAAATCGATGACTCCAATTATCGATAAAACGGTTCAAATCGAATGACTCAATTATGAATAAACGGTTTCAAATAGAATGACTCAATTTTGATAAAACGGGTCAATCGATGAATTAGTTATCGAAAAATAAATGGGTTCACTTCGAATGATTCCAATCATGGAATAAACGGGTTCAAAATCGAATGAATTTATTTATCGATAAAACGGTTCAAACGAATGATTTCGTTATCGAATGAATGCGTCAAAAAATCGAATAGATGTTCCTTATCGATTAAAAACGGGTCAAAAATCGAATGATCCAATCATCGATCAACGGTCAAAATCGAATGATTCCAATTTATCGAATAAAACGGGTCAAATAGAATGACTCCAATTATCGAATAAAAACGGGTCAAATCGAATGGATCTACCTATCGAATAAAAGGGGTAAAATCGATGGAACTCCTTATCGAAAAACGGTCAAAATAGGAAGCCTCCAATTATTCGAATAAAAATTAAAAGGGTCAAAATCGAATGGAATCCTACTAATCGAATAAAAGCGGGGTCGTCAAAATCGAAGTTATCAGAATTAAAACGGGTCGAAGATCGAATGAATTATTTAATAAATGGTGTCAAAATAGAATGATTCCAAATATGGAATAAAACGTAAAAACGGTTCAAAATCGCGGGATTTTCGTTATCGAATAAAAGGGGTCAAAATCGAATGAATGTTTTTAGTTATCGAATGAAATGGGTCAAAACGAATGGATGCCCTTATCGAATAAACACGGGTCAAATCGAATGAATTTAGTTATCGAATAAAACGGGTCAATATCGAATGATTCGCAGATATCGAATAAACGGGTCAAAAATCGAATGGATATAGTTATCGAATAAAAACGGGTCTCAAAATCGAATGATATCGAATTGAAATGCGTCAAAATCGAATTAGATGTCCTTATCGATTAAAACACGGGCAAAATCGAATGCTTCCCATTAATCGAATAAAACGGTCAAAAATTCCGATTGATTCAAACACCGAATAAAACGGGTCGTCAAAATCGAATGATTCCAATATCGAATATAACCACGGGTCAAAATAGAGGACTCCAATCTATCGACTAAAAAGGGTCAAATCGAATGGATCATATCGAATAAAAGGGGTCAAAATCGAATAATTTAGTTATCGAATAAAACGGGGTCAAAATAACGAGATGATTCCACTTATGAATTAAACGGGTAAAAAATCGAATGATTCCAATTATCGCAATAAAAACGTTGTCCAAAATAGACATGAACTCCATTATCGCGTTAAAACGGGTCTGTCAAATCGATGGATCCGATATCCACTAAAACGCGCAAAAAATTAAATGGATGCCATTTCGAATGGAAATGGTTGGTCAAAAATCGAATGGATCTCCTTAGCGAATAAAAAGGGTCAAAATCGAATGATTCCAATCATCGAATTTATTAAAACGGGTCAAAATCGAATGATTCACAATTATCGAATAAAAAGGGTCCAAAATAGAATGACTCCAATTATCGGAATAAATCGGGTCAAAATCGAAATGGATCCTACTATCGATAAAGGGGGTCAAATCGGGAACAAAAATGGATATGTTATCGAATAAAACTGCGTCAAAAATTCAATGATTCCACTCATCGAATTAAAACGGGCAAATAGAATGACCCAATTATCGAAGAAGGAAAAAAGGGTGTTAAAATATCCAATGGATTCCAATTATCGAATAAAACGGGTCAAAAATTAATAATTCCAATTATAGAATAAATGGGTCAATACGAATGATTCCAATATCGACAAACGGGTCTCCAAAATCGAATGAATTACGTTATCGATTAAAACGGGTCAAAATCGAATTATTCCACTCATCGAATTAAAACGGGTCAAAAATCGAAGGCTCCTATTTACGAATAAAACGTAGGCAAAAATGGAATGATTCCAATATCGAATCAAAACGGTCAAAATCGACATGGATATAGTTTATCGACAGAAGAAAACGGGTCAACATCGAATGATTCTATATCGAATAAAAACGGGTCAAAATCGAAGATTCCAAGTATCGCATATAAAACGGTTCCAAAATCGAATGACTCAATTATCGAATAAAACGGGTCAAAAGCGAATGACTTCACAATTATCGAATAAAACGGTTTTCAAAAATAGAAGGACTCCAATTATTGAGTAAAAAGGGTCAAGGCAAAAATCGAATTGAATTTAGTTATCGAAATAAAATGGGTAATATCGAATGATTCCAATTCATGGAAATAAAACGGGTCAAAATCGAATAATTAGTTATCGAATATTAAAACGGGGGTCAAAATCGAATGATTTAGTTATCGAATGAAATGCGTCAAAATGCGAATCAAGAGTTCCTTATCGATTTTTTCTTTAAAACGGGTCAAATCGATGATTCCAATATCGAATATAAAAACGGGTCAAAATCGAATGATTCCTATCGAATAAAAACGGGTTCCAAATGAATGATCCAATATCGAATAAAAAGGGGTCAAAATCGAATGGATACTACTATCGAATAAAAGGGTTGTCAAAATAGAATAAATTTAGTTATCGAATATAAAACGGGTCAAAATCGAATGATCCAATTATCGAATAAAAATGGTAAAAATCGAATGATTCCAATTATCGAAATAAAGTAAAACAGTGGTCAAAATAGAATGAATCCAATTATCGAGTAAAACGGGGCAAAAATCGAATGGATCCTATTATCCAATAAAACGCGCAAAAATGAATGGATGCCATTATCGAATGAAGGGGTCAAATCGAAATGGATCTCCTTATCGAATAAAACGGGTCAAAATAATCGACAGAGATCCAATCATCGAATAAAACGGGGTCCAAATCGAATGAATTCCAATTATCGAATATAAAAGGGTCAAAATCGAATGGACTCCAATTATCGAATAAACGGGTCAACATGAATGGAGCCTACTATCGAATAAAAGGGGCAAAATCGAATGGATATGTTTTATCGAATAAAACTGGTCAAAATTGAAAAATGTTGAAATGATTGCCACTCATCGCATAAAAACGGGTTCAAAATAGAAATGACCAACCAATTATCGATGAAGGAAAACGGGTCAAAATCGAATGATTCCAATTACGAATAAAACGGGTCAAATCGAATAATTCCAATTAAGAAATAAAAATTGGTCAATACGAAGTGATTCCAATCATCGAATAAAACGGGTCATCAAAATCGAATATTGGAATGTTTTTTTAGGTACGATTAAAACGGGTCAAAATCGAATTATCCAATCATCGAATAAAACGGGTCAAAATCGAATGGACCTCACTTATCGAATATAAAACGAGCAAAAATGATGATTCCAATCATCGATTAAAACCGGGTCAAAAGCGAATGGATATAGTTATCAAGAAAACGGGTCAAACGAATGATTTTATATCGAATAAACGGGTCAAAATCGAATGAGGTGCGCGATTATCGAGATAAAACGGGTTTTCCGAAATCGAATTGACTCCAATATATCGAAAATAAAAAAGGGTCAAAATCGATGACTCCAATTATCGAAGAACACGTGTTTCAAAATAGAATGACTCTTATTGAATCAAACGGGTCAAAATCAATTGACGTTAGTTATCGAATAAATAAAGGGTGGTCAATCTCGAATGATTCCAATCATGGAATAAAACGGGTCAAAATCGAATGAATTTAGTTAATCGAATAAAACGGGTCACAAAAAATCGAATGAATTAGTTATCGAATGAAATGCGTCAAAAATCGAAGATGCCTTATCGATTAAAACGGGGCAAAATCGAATGATTCCAATCATCGAATATAAAACGGGTCAAAATCGAATGATTCCAATTATCGAATAAAACGGGTCACAATAGAATGACTCCAATTATCGATAAACACGGGTCAAATCGATTGGATACTACTATCGAATACAAGGGGTCAAAATCGAATGAATTTAGTTATCGAATATAAAACGGGTCCCAAATAGAATGAGTTCAATCATCGAATAAAAAACGGGTCAAATCGAATGACATTTAGTTATCGAATAAAACGGGTCAAAATCGAATGATTCCCAATTATCGAATAAAACGGGTCAAAATAGAATGATTCCAATCATCGAATAAAACGGGTCAAATCGAATGAATGAATTAGTTATCGAATGAAATGGGTCAAATCGAATGGATCTCTTATCGAATAAAACGGGCGGTCAAAATCGAATGAATTAGTTATCGGAAATTAAAATTTGTCAAAATAGAATGATTCCCATTTGAATCATAAAACGGGTCAAATCGCAGAATTTAGTATATCGAATAAAAAAGGGGTCAAAATCGAATGAATTTAGTATCGAATGAAATGGGTTCAAAATCGAATGGATCTCCTTATCGAATAAAACGGGTCAAAATCGAATGAATTTAGTTATCGCAATTAAACGTACGGTCATATCGAATGATTCAATCTCGAATAAAACGGGTCAAAATCGAATGGATATAGTTATCGAAGAAAAACGGGTCAAAATCGAATGATTCCAATTATCGAATATAACGGGTCCAAATCGAATGATTCCAATTATCGAATAAAATGGGTCAAAATCGAATGATTCCAATCATCGAATAAAACACGGGTCAAAATCCAATGAATTTAGTTATCGAATGAAATGGGTCAAAATCGAATGGATTTCCTTATCGAATAAAACGGGTGGGCAAAATCGGAATGATTACTTATCGAATAAAATGGGTCAAGAATCGAATGACTCCAATTATCGAATAAAAAAGGTTCAAAATCGAATGACTCCAATTATCGAATAAAACGGTTCAAAATAGAATGACTCCAATTATAGAATTAAAACGGTGTCAAAAATCGAATGAATTTAGTTATCGAATAAAAATGGGTCAATATCGAATGATTCCAATCATGCGAATAAAACGGGTCAAAAATCGAATGAATTTTAGTTATCGAATAAAAAACGGAGTCAAAAATCGAATGAATTTAGTTATCGAAATGAAATCGCGTCAAAATCAAAAATCGAATATATGTCCTTATCGCTTAAATAAAACGGGTCAAAATCGAGAATGATTTAGCCAATCATCGAATAAAACGGTCAAATCGATGATTCCACTTATCGAATAAACCGGTTCAAATGACTGACTCCAATTATCGAATAAAACGGGCAAAATCGAATGTCAAAAATCGAAAGATCCTACTAAAATCGAATAATAAAAGGGGTCGAAATCGAATGACTTTAGTTATCGAATAAAACGGGTCAAAATCGAATGATTCCAATTCTCGAATAAAACGAGGTCAAAATAGAATGATTCCAATCATCGAATAAAACGGGTCAAAATCGAATGAATTAGTTATCGAATAAAACGGGTTCAAAATCGAATGAATTTAGTTTATCGAATGAAATGCGTCAAAAATGGAATAGATGTCCTATCGATTAAAACGGGTCAAAATCGAATGATTCCAATCATACGAATAAAACTGGGTCAAAATCGAATGATTCCAATTATCGAATACAACGGGTTCAAAAATAGAATGATTCCAATCATCGAATAAAACGGGTCAAAATCGAATGAATTTAGTTATCGAATAAAACGGGTCAAAATCGAATGAATTTAGTTATCGAATGAAATGCGTCAAAATCGAATAGATGTCCTTATCGATTAAAACTTGGGTCAAAAATCGACGATGATTCCAATCATCGAAATAAACGGGTCAAATCGAAAATGATTCCAATTATCGAATATAAACGGGTCAAAATATGTACTCCAATTATCGAATAAAACGGGTCAAAATCGAATGGATCCTACTATCGAATAAAAGGAGGGTCAAAATCGAATAAATATAGTTATCGAATAAAACGGGTCAAAATAGAATGATTCCAATTATCGAATAAAATGGGTAAAATAGAATGATTCCAATATCGAATAAAAACGTGTGTCAAAATAGAATGACTCCAAGTATCGAGTAAAACGGGTCAAATCGAACGGATCCTATTATCCAACTTAAAACGCGCAAAACATGAATGGATGCCATTATCGAAGGAAATGGGGTCAAAATCGAACTGGATCTCCCTTATCGAATAAAACGGTCAAAATCGAATGATTCCAATCATCGAATAAATAAAACGGGGTCAAAATCGAATGATTCCAATGATATCGATAAAACGGGTCAAAATCGAATGACTCCAATTATCGAATAAATCGGGTCAAAATCGAATGGATCCTACTATCGAATAAAAGGGGTCAAAATCGAATGGATATAGTTATCGAATAAAACTGGTCAAAATTCAATGATTCCAATCATCGAATAAAACGGGTCAAAATAGAATGACCCCAATTATCGAAGAAACGGGTCAAAATCGAATGATTCCAATATCGAATATAAACGGGTCAAAATCTAATAATTCCAATTATCGAATAAAATGGGACAATATCGAATGATTCCAATCATCGAATAAAACGGGTCCAAAATCGAATGAATTTAGTTATCGGATAAAACGGGTCAAAATCGAATTATTCCAATCATCGAATAAAAGGGTCAAAATCGAATGGAATCCTATTATCGAATAAAACGAGCAAAAAATGAATGATTCCCATCATCGAATAAAACGGGTCAAAATCGAATGGATATAGTATCGAAGAAACCGGGTCAAATCGAATGATTCTTATTATCGAATAAAACGGGTCAAAATCGAATGATTCGATATATCGAATAAAAACGGTTTTTTAGTTCAAAATCGAATGACTCCAATTACGAATAAAACGGGTCAAAATCGAATGACTCCAATTATCGAATAAAACGGTCAAAATAGAATGCTCCAATTATTGAATAAAACGGGTTCAAAATCGAATGAATTTAGTTATCGAATAAATGGGTCAATATCGAATGATTCCAATCACATGGAATAGGTCAAATCGAATGAATTTAGTTATCGAATAAAACGGGGGCAAAAATCGCAATTTAGTTATCGAATGAAATGGGGTCAACTCGACTAGATGTCCTTATCGATTAAAAACGGGTCAAAATCGAATGATTCCAATCATACAACGGGTGAAAAATCGAATGATTCCAATTATCGAATAAAACGGGGTCAAAATAGAATGACTCCAATTATCGAAAAACGGGTCAAAATCATTGGATACTACTAATCAAATCGAAATGACATATTATCGAAGAAAACGGGTCAAATCGATGATCAATTCGAATTAAAAAAGGGACAAAATCGAATGATTCCAATATCGAATAAAACGGGTCAAAATCCTATAATTCATTACGATGTGAAACGGTTTCAAAAACATCGAATGACTCCAAATTATCGATAAAACGAGTTAAATAGAATGACCCCAATCATCGAATAAAACGGGTCAAAATCGAATTGAGAATTAAATAATAAATGGTCAGAGAATGAATTTAGGTCAATATCGAATGAATGGATCAACGGGTACAAATCGAATGATTTTATTATCGAATGAATAAAATCGAAAGGTTAAAACCGTCAAAATCCGAATGATTTCCAATATCGAATAAAACGGGCAAATCGAATGATTCCAATTATCGAATAAAATGGGTCAAAATAGACATGGATCCAATATCGAATAAAAGGGTCAAAATCGAATGGATGCCACTACTACGAATTAAAAACGAATCAGGGTCAATCGAATGGGAATAAAACGGGGTCAATGAAAGAGTATGGATTCCAAGTCATCGAATAAAACGGGTCAAAATCGATGAATTTAGTTATCGAATGACAATTATCGAATGAATTGAGTTATCGAATAAATGGTCAAAATCGAAATTCCTTATCGAATAAAACGGGTCAAAATCGAATGAATTTAGTATACACTCGAATAAAACGGTCAAAATCGAATGATTCCAATTATCGAAATGGGTCAATATCGAATGACGGGTACAATTATCGAATAAAATGTTCAAAATCGGAATGTCCAATTATTGAATAAAACGGGTCAAAATCGAATGACTTATCGAATAAAACGGGTCAAAATCGAATGATTCCAATTATCGAATAAAACGGGTCAAAAATCGAATGATCCTCCTTATCGAAAAAATAAAATCGAAAAATTTAGTTATCGAAAAAATGGGTCAAAATCGAATGGATTCCATATCGAATAAAACGGGGTCAAAATCGAATGAAGTTTTATCGAATAAAACGGGTCAAATCGACATGATTCCAATTATCGAATAAAACGTCAAAATAGAATGCCATTATCGAATAATGGTCAAATCGAATTTCCATATCGAATAAAATGGGTCAAAATCGAATGGATCCTTATCGAATAAAATGGTCAAAATCGAATGGATTCCAATTATCGATAATAAAATGGGTCAAATCGAATGGATTCCATTATCGAATAAATAAAATGGGTCAAAATCGAAATGGATTCCATATCGAATAAAATGGGTCAAAATCGAATGGATTCCATTATCGAATAAAATGGGTCAAAATCGAATGGATTCCATTATCGAATAAAATGGGTCAAAATCGAATAGATGCCACTATCGAATAAAATGGGTCAAAATTGAATGGATCCCATTATCGAAAAAATGGGTCAAAATCGAATGATTCCAATTATCAAATAAAATGGGTCAAAATCGAATGGATTCCATTATCGAATAAAATGGATCAAAATCGAATGGATTCCATTATCGAATAAAATGGGTCGAAATCGAAAAAATTTAGTTATGGAATAAAATGGGTCAAAATCGAAAGGATTCCATTATCGAATAAAATGATTCAAAATCGAATGGATTCCATTATCGAATAAAATGGATCAAAATCGAATGGATTCCATTATCGAATATAATAGGTCAAAATCGAATAGATGCCACTAACGAATAAAATGGGTCAAAATCAAATGAATGCCATTATTGAATAAAATGGGTGAAAATCAATGGATTCCATTATGGAATAAAACGGGTCACAATCGAATGGATTCCATTATCAAATAAAATGGGTCAAAATCGAATGGATTACATTATCGAATAAAATGGGTCAAAATCGAATGGATTCCATTTTCGAATAAAATGGGTCAAAATCGAATGGATTCCATTATCGAATATAATGGGTCAAAATCGAATAGATGCCACTATCGAATAAAATGGGTCAAAATTGAATGGATCCCATTATCGAAAAAAATGGGTCAAAATCGAATGATTCCAATTATCAAATAAAATGGGTCAACATCGAATGGATTCCATTATCGAATAAAATGGGTCAAAATCGAATGGATTCCATTATCGAATAAAATGGGTCAAAATCGAATGGATTCCATTATCGAATAAAATGGGTCAAAATCGAATGGATTCCATTATCGAATAAAATGGGTCAAAATCGAATGTATTCCATTATGGAATAAAACGGGTCACAATCGAATGGATTCCATTATCGAATAAAATGGATCAAAATCGAATGATTCCATTATCGAATAAAATGGATCAAAATCGAATGGATTCCATTATTGAATAAAATGGGTCGAAATCGAATAAATTTAGTTATGGAATAAAATGGGTCAAAATCGAATGGATTCCAATTATCAAATAAAACGGGTCAAAATCGAATGGATCCCATTATCGAATAAAATGGGTCGAAATAGAATAAATTTAGTTATCGAATAAAATGGGTCAAAATCGAATGGATTCCATTATCGAATAAAATGGTTCAAAATCGAATGGATTCCATTATCGAATAAAATGGGTCAAAATCGAATGGATCCCATTATCGAATAAAATGGGTCAAAATCGAATGGATTCCATTATCGAATATAATGGGTCAAAATCGAATAGATGCCACTATCGAATAAAATGGGTCAAAATTGAATGGATCCCATTATCGAATAAAATGGGTCAAAATCGAATGATTCCAATTATCAAATAAAATGGGTCAACATCGAATGGATTCCATTATCGAATAAAATGGGTCAAAATCGAATGGATTCCATTATCGAATAAAATGGGTCAAAATCGAATGGATTCCATTATCGAATAAAATGGGTCAAAATCGAATGGATTCCATTATCGAATAAAATGGGTCAAAATCGAATGGATTCCATTATCGAATAAATTGGGTCAAAATCGAATAGATTCCATTATCGAATAAAATGGGTCAAAATCGAATAGATGCCACTATCGAATAAAATGGGTCAAAATTGAATGGATCCCATTATCGAAAAAAATGGGTCAAAATCGAATGATTCCAATTATCAAATAAAATGGGTCAACATCGAATAGATTCCATTATCGAATAAAATGGGTCGAAATCGAATAAATTTAGTTATGGAATAAAATGGGTCAAAATCGAAAGGATGCCATTATCGAATAAAATGATTCAAAATCGAATGGATTCCATTATCGAATAAAATGGATCAAAATCGAATGGATTCCATTATCGAATATAATAGGTCAAAATCGAATAGATGCCACTATCGAATAAAATGGGTCAAAATCAAATGAATACCATTATTGAATAAAATGGGTGAAAATCAATGGATTCCATTATGGAATAAAACGGGTCACAATCGAATGGATTCCATTATCGAATAAAATGGGTCAAAATCGAATGGATTTCATTATCGAATAAAATGGGTCAAAATCGAATGGATTCCATTTTCGAATAAAATGGGTCAAAATCGAATGGATTCCATTATCGAATATAATGGGTCAAAATCGAATAGATGCCACTATCGAATAAAATGGGTCAAAATTGAATGGATCCCATTATCGAAAAAAATGGGTCAAAATCGAATGATTCCAATTATCAAATAAAATGGGTCAACATCGAATGGATACCATTATCGAATAAAATGGGTCAAAATCGAATGGATTCCATTATCGAATAAAATGGGTCAAAATCGAATGGATTCCATTATCGAATAAAAGGGGTCAAAATCGAATGGATTCCATTATCGAATAAAATGGGTCAAAATCGAATGGATTCCATTATCGAATAAATTGGGTCGAAATCGAATGGATTCCATTATGGAATAAAACGGGTCACAATCGAATGGATTCCATTATCGAATAAAATGGGTCAAAATCGAATGGATTCCAATTATCAAATAAAATGGGTCAAAATCGAATGGATCCCATTATCGAATAAAATGGGTCGAAATAGAATAAATTTAGTTATCGAATAAAATGGGTCAAAATCGAATGGATTCCATTATCGAATAAAATGGTTAAAAATCGAATGGATTCTATTATCGAATAAAATGGGTCAAAATCGAATGGATCCCATTATCGAATAAAATGGGTCAAAATCGAATGGATTCCATTATCGAATATAATGGGTCAAAATCGAATAGATGCCACTATAGAATAAAATGGGTCAAACTTGAATGGATTCGAATTATCAAATAAAATGGGTCAACATCGAATGGATTCCATTATCGAATAAAATGGGTCAAAATCGAATGGATTCCATTATCGAATAAAATGGGTCAATATCGAATAACTCCATTATCAAATAAAATGGGTCAAAATCGAATGATTCCAATTATCAAATAAAATGGGTCAACATCGAATGGATTCCATTATCGAATAAAATGGGTCAAAATCGAATGGATTCCATTATCGAATAAATGGGTCAAAATCGAATGGATTCCATTATCGAATAAAATGGGTCAAATCGAATGGATTCCATTATCGAATAAAATGGGTCAAAATCGAATGGATTCCATTATCGAATAAAATGGGTCAAAATCGAATAGATGCCACTATCGAATAAAATGGGTCAAAATTGAATGGATCCCATTATCGAAAAAAATGGGTCAAAATCGAATGATTCCAATTATCAAATAAAATGGGTCAAAATCGAATGGATTCCATTATCGAATAAAATGGATCAAAATCGAATGGATTCCATTATCGAATAAAATGGGTCAAAATCGAATGAATTTAGTTATGGAATAAAATGGGTCAAAATCGAAAGGATTCCATTATCGAATAAAATGATTCAAAATCGAATGGATTCCATTATCGAATAAAATGGATCAAAATCGAATGGATTCCATTATCGAATATAATAGGTCAAAATCGAATAGATGCCACTAACGAATAAAATGGGTCAAAATCAAATGAATGCCATTATTGAATAAAATGGGTGAAAATCAATGGATTCCATTATGGAATAAAACGGGTCACAATCGAATGGATTCCATTATCAAATAAAATGGGTCAAAATCGAATGGATTTCATTATCGAATAAAATGGGTCAAAATCGAATGGATTCCATTTTCGAATAAAATGGGTCAAAATCGAATGGATTCCATTATCGAATATAATGGGTCAAAATCGAATAGATGCCACTATCGAATAAAATGGGTCAAAATTGAATGGATCCCATTATCGAAAAAAATGGGTCAAAATCGAATGATTCCAATTATCAAATAAAATGGGTCAACATCGAATGGATTCCATTATCGAATAAAATGGGTCAAAATCGAATGGATTCCATTATCGAATAAAATGGGTTAAAATCGAATGGATTCCATTATCGAATAAATGGGTCAAAATCGAATGGATTCCATTATCGAATAAAATGGGTCAAAATCGAATGGATTCCATTATGGAATAAAACGGGTCACAATCGAATGGATTCCATTATCGAATAAAATGGATCAAAATCGAATGATTCCATTATCGAATAAAATGGATCAAAATCGAATGGATTCCATTATTGAATAAAATGGGTCGAAATCGAATAAATTTAGTTATGGAATAAAATGGGTCAAAATCGAATGGATTCCAATTATCAAATAAAACGGGTCAAAATCGAATGGATCCCATTATCGAATAAAATGGGTCAAAATCGAATGATTCCATTATCGAATAAAATGGGTCAAAATCGAATGGATTCCATTATCGAATAAAATGGGTCAAAATCGAATGGATTCAGTTATCGAATAAAATGGGTCAAAATCGAATGGATTCCATTTTCGAATAAAATGGGTCAAAATCGAATGGATTCCATTATCGAATATAATGGGTCAAAATCGAATAGATGCCACTATCGAATAAAATGGGTCAAAATTGAATGGATCCCATTATCGAAAAAAATGGGTCAAAATCGAATGATTCCAATTATCAAATAAAATGGGTCAACATCGAATGGATACCATTATCGAATAAAATGGGTCAAAATCGAATGGATTCCATTATCGAATAAAATGGGTCAAATCGAATGGATTCCATTATCGAATAAAAGGGGTCAAAATCGAATGGATTCCATTATCGAATAAAATGGGTCAAAATCGAATGGATTCCATTATCGAATAAATTGGGGTCGAAATCGAATGGATTCCATTATGGAATAAAACGAGTCACAATCGAATGGATTCCATTATCGAATAAAATGGGTCAAAATCGAATGGATTCCAATTATCAAATAAAATGGGTCAAAATCGAATGGATCCCATTATCGAATAAAATGGGTCGAAATAGAATAAATTTAGTTATCGAATAAAATGGGTCAAAATCGAATGGATTCCATTATCGAATAAAATGGTTCAAAATCGAATGGATTCAATTATCGAATAAAATGGGTCAAAATCGAATGGATCCATTATCGAATAAAATGGGTCAAAATCGAATGGATTCCATTATCGAATATAATGGGTCAAAATCGAATAGATGCCACTATAGAATAAAATGGGTCAAACTTGAATGGATTCGAATTATCAAATAAAATGGGTCAACATCGAATGGATTCCATTATCGAATAAAATGGGTCAAAATCGAATGGATTCCATTATCGAATAAAATGGGTTCATATCGATAACTCCATTATCAAATAAAATGGGGCAAAATCGAATGATTCCAATTATCAAATAAATGGGTCAACATCGAATGGATTCCGTTATCGAACTAAATGGAGTCAAATCCGAATGGATTCCATTATCAAATAAATGGTTCAACATCGAATGGATTCAATTATCGAATAAAATGGGTCAATAATCAAATGGATTCCCATTTCGAATAAAATGGGTCAAAATCGAATGAATTTAGTTATCAAATAAAATGGGTCAAAATTGAATGGATCCCATTATCGAAAAAAATGGGTCAAAATCGAATGATTCCAATTATCAAATAAAATGGGTAAAAATCGAATAGATGCCACTATCGAATAAAATGGGTCAAAATCGAATGGATCCCATTATCAAAAAAAATGGGTCAAAATCGAATGATTCCAATTATCAAATAATATGGGTCAAAATCGAATGGATTCCATTATCGAATAAAATGGGTCAAAATCGAATGATTCCATTATGGAATAAAACGGGTCACAATCGAATGGATTCGATTATCGAATAAAATGGGTCAAAATCGAATGGATTCCATTATCGAATAAAATGGGTCAAAATCGAATGGATTCCATTATCGAATAAAATAGGTCAAAATCGAATGGATTACATTATCGAATAAAATGGGTCAAAATCGAATGGATTCCATTATTGAATAAAATGGGTCAAAATCGAATAAATTTAGTTATCGAATAAAATGGGTCAAAATCGAATGGATTCCATTATCGAATAAAATGGGTCAAAATCGAATGGATTCCATTATCGAATATAATGGGTCAAAATCGAATGGATTCAGTTATCGAATAAAATAGGTCAAAATCGAATGAATCCCATTATTGAATAAAATGGGTCAAAATCAATGGATTCCATAATGGAATAAAGCGGGTCACAATCGGATGGATTCCATTATCGAATAAAATGGGTCGAAATAGAATGGATTCCATTATCGAATAAAATGGGTCAAAATCGAATGAATTTAGTTATCGAATAAAATGAGTCAAAATCGAATGGCTTCCAATTTTCGAATAAAATGTGTCAAAATCGAATGGATTTCCAATTATCAAGTAAAATGGGTCAACATCGAATGGATCCCGTTATCGAATAAAATGGGTCAGAATCGAATGGATTCCATTATCGAATAAAATGGGTCAAAATCAAATAGATGCCACTATCGAAAGAAATGGGTCAAAATCGAATGAATCCCATTATTGAATAAAATGGGTCAAAATCGAATGGATTCCATAATGGAATAAAACGGGTCACAATCGAATGGATTCCATTATCGAATAAAATGGGTCAAAATCGAATGGATTCCATTATCGAATAAAATGGGTCAAAATCGAATGAATTTAGTTATCGAATAAAATGATTGAAAATCGAATGGATTCCATTATCGAATAAAATGGGTCAAAATCGAATGGATTCCATTATCGAATATAATGGGTCAAAATCGAATGGATTCCATTATCGAATAAAATGGGTCAAAATCGAATGAATTTAGTTATCGAATAAAATGATTCAAAATCGAATGGATTCCATTATCGAATAAAATGGGTCAAAATCGAATGGATTCCATTATCGAATAAAATAGGTCAAAATCGAATGGATTACATTATCGAATAAAATGGGTCAAAATCGAATGGATTCCATTATTGAATAAAATGGGTCAAAATCGAATAAATTTAGTTATCGAATAAAATGGGTCAAAATCGAATGGATTCCATTATCGAATAAAATGGGTCAAAATCGAATGGATTCCATTATCGAATATAATGGGTCAAAATCGAATGGATTCAGTTATCGAATAAAATAGGTCAAAATCGAATGAATCCCATTATTGAATAAAATGGAGTCAAAATCAATGGATTCCATAATGGAATAAAGCGGGTCACAATCGGATGGATTCCATTATCGAATAAAATGGGTCGAAATAGAATGGATTCCATTATCGAATAAAATGGGTCAAAATCGAATGAATTTAGTTATCGAATAAAATGAGTCAAAATCGAATGGCTTCCAATTTTCGAATAAAATGGGTCAAAATCGAATGGATTCCAATTATCAAGTAAAATGGGTCAACATCGAATGGATCCCGTTATCGAATAAAATGGGTCAGAATCGAATGGATTCCATTATCGAATAAAATGGGTCAAAATCAAATAGATGCCACTATCGAAAGAAATGGGTCAAAATCGAATGAATCCCATTATTGAATAAAATGTGTCAAAATCAATGGATTCCATAATGGAATAAAACGGGTCACAATCGAATGGATTCCATTATTCGAATAAAATGGGTCATAATCGAATGGATTCCATTATCGAATAAAATGGGTCAAAATCGAATGAATTTAGTTATCGAATAAAATGATTGAAAATCGAATGGATTCCATTATCGAATAAAATGGGTCAAAATCGAATGGATTCCATTATCGAATAAAATGGGTCAAAATCGAATGGATTCCATTATCGAATAAAATGGGTCAAAATCGAATGAATTTAGTTATCGAATAAAATGATTCAAAATCGAATGGATTCCATTATCGAATAAAATGGGTCAAAATCGAATGGATTCCATTATCGAATATAATAGGTCAAAATCGAATAGATCCCACTATCGAATAAAATGGGTCAAAATCAAATGAATACCATTATTGAATAAAATGGGTCAAATCAATGGATTCCATTATGGAATAAAACGGGTCACAATCGAATGGATTCCATTTTCGAATAAAATGGGTCAAAATCGAATGAATTAAGTTATCAAATAAAATGGGTCAAAATTGAATGGATCCATTATCGAATAAATGGGTCAAAATCGAATGGATTCCATTATCGAATAAAATGGGTCAAAATCGAATGGATTACATTATCGAATAAAATGGGTCAAAATCGAATGGATTCCATTATCGAATAAAATGGGTCAAAATCGAATGAATTTAGTTATCGAATAAAATGGGTCATAATCGAATGGAATCCATTATCGAATAAAATGGGTCAAATCGAATGGATTCCATTATCGAATATAATGGGTCAAAATCGAATAGATCCCCACTATCGAATAAAATGGGTCAAAATCGAATGGATTCCATTATAGAATAAAATGGGTCAAAATCGAATAAATTGAATTATCGAATAAAATGGGTCAAAATCGAATGGATTCCATTATCGAATAAATGGGTCAAAATCGAATGGATTCCATTATCGAATATAATGGGTCAAAATCGAATGGATTCAGTTATCGAATAAAATAGGTCAAAATCGAATGGATTCAGTTATCGAATAAAATGGGTCAAAATCGAATGGATTCCATTATCGAATAAAATGGGTCGAAATCGAATGGATTCCATTATCGAATAAAATGAGTCAAAATCGAATGGATTCCATTATCGAATAAAATAGGTCAAAATCGAATGGATTCCATTATCGAATAAAATGGGTCAAAATCGAATGAATTTAGTTATCGAATAAAATGATTCAAAATCGAATGGATTCCATTATCGAATAAAATGGGTCAAAATCGAATGGATTCCATTATCGAATAAAATAGGTCAAAATCGAATGGATTACATTATCGAATAAAATGGGTCAAAATCGAATGGATTCCATTATTGAATAAAATGGGTCAAAATCGAATAAATTTAGTTATCGAATAAAATGGGTCAAAATCGAATGGATTCCATTATCGAATAAAATGGGTCAAAATCGAATGGATTCCATTATCGAATAAAATGGGTCAAAATCGAATGGATTCAGTTATCGAATAAAATAGGTCAAAATCGAATGAATCCCATTATTGAATAAAATGAGTCAAAATCAATGGATTCCATAATGGAATAAAGCGGGTCACAATCGGATGGATTCCATTATCGAATAAAATGGGTCGAAATAGAATGGATTCCATTATCGAATAAAATGGGTCAAAATCGAATGAATTTAGTTATCGAATAAAATGAGTCAAAATCGAATGGCTTCCAATTTTCGAATAAAATGGGTCAAAATCGAATGGATTCCAATTATCAAGTAAAATGGGTCAACATCGAATGGATCCCGTTATCGAATAAAATGGGTCAGAATCGAATGGATTCCATTATCGAATAAAATGGGTCAAAATCAAATAGATGCCACTATCGAAAGAAATGGGTCAAAATCGAATGAATCCCATTATTGAATAAAATGTGTCAAAATCAATGGATTCCATAATGGAATAAAACGGGTCACAATCGAATGGATTCCATTATTGAATAAAATGGGTCATAATCGAATGGATTCCATTATCGAATAAAATGGGTCAAAATCGAATGAATTTAGTTATCGAATAAAATGATTGAAAATCGAATGGATTCCATTATCGAATAAAATGGGTCAAAATCGAATGGATTCCATTATCGAATAAAATGGGTCAAAATCGAATGGATTCCATTATCGAATAAAATGGGTCAAAATCGAATGAATTTAGTTATCGAATAAAATGATTCAAAATCGAATGGATTCCATTATCGAATAAAATGGGTCAAAATCGAATGGATTCCATTATCGAATATAATAGGTCAAAATCGAATAGATCCCACTATCGAATAAAATGGGTCAAAATCAAATGAATACCATTATTGAATAAAATGGGTCAAAATCAATGGATTCCATTATGGAATAAAACGGGTCACAATCGAATGGATTCCATTTTCGAATAAAATGGGTCAAAATCGAATGAATTTAGTTATCAAATAAAATGGGTCAAAATTGAATGGATCCCATTATCGAATAAAATGGGTCAAAATCGAATGGATTCCATTATCGAATAAAATGGGTCAAAATCGAATGGATTACATTATCGAATAAAATGGGTCAAAATCGAATGGATTCCATTATCGAATAAAATGGGTCAAAATCGAATGAATTTAGTTATCGAATAAAATGGGTCAAAATCGAATGGAATCCATTATCGAATAAAATGGGTCAAAATCGAATGGATTCCATTATCGAATATAATGGGTCAAAATCGAATAGATCCCACTATCGAATAAAATGGGTCAAAATCGAATGGATTCCATTATTGAATAAAATGGGTCAAAATCGAATAAATTTAGTTATCGAATAAAATGGGTCAAAATCGAATGGATTCCATTATCGAATAAAATGGGTCAAAATCGAATGGATTCCATTATCGAATATAATGGGTCAAAATCGAATGGATTCAGTTATCGAATAAAATAGGTCAAAATCGAATGAATCCCATTATTGAATAAAATGAGTCAAAATCAATGGATTCCATAATGGAATAAAGCGGGTCACAATCGTATGGATTCCATTATCGAATAAAATGGGTCGAAATAGAATGGATTCCATTATCGAATAAAATGGGTCAAAATCGAATGAATTTAGTTATCGAATAAAATGAGTCAAAATCGAATGGCTTCCAATTTTCGAATAAAATGGGTCAAAATCGAATGGATTCCAATTATCAAATAAAATGGGTCAACATCGAATGGATCCCGTTATCGAATAAAATGGGTCATAATCGAATGGATTCCATTATCGAATAAAATGGGTCAAAATCAAATAGATGCCACTATCGAAAGAAATGGGTCAAAATCGAATGAATCCCATTATTGAATAAAATGTGTCAAAATCAATGGATTCCATAATGGAATAAAACGGGTCACAATCGAATGGATTCCATTATTGAATAAAATGGGTCATAATCGAATGGATTCCATTATCGAATAAAATGGGTCAAAATCGAATGAATTTAGTTATCGAATAAAATGATTGAAAATCGAATGGATTCCATTATCGAATAAAATGGGTCAAAATCGAATGGATTCCATTATCGAATAAAATGGGTCAAAATCGAATGGATTCCATTATCGAATAAAATGGGTCAAAATCGAATGAATTTAGTTATCGAATAAAATGATTCAAAATCGAATGGATTCCATTATCGAATAAAATGGGTCAAAATCGAATGGATTCCATTATCGAATATAATAGGTCAAAATCGAATAGATCCCACTATCGAATAAAATGGGTCAAAATCAAATGAATACCATTATTGAATAAAATGGGTCAAAATCAATGGATTCCATTATGGAATAAAACGGGTCACAATCGAATGGATTCCATTTTCGAATAAAATGGGTCAAAATCGAATGAATTTAGTTATCAAATAAAATGGGTCAAAATTGAATGGATCCCATTATCGAATAAAATGGGTCAAAATCGAATGGATTCCATTATCGAATAAAATGGGTCAAAATCGAATGGATTACATTATCGAATAAAATGGGTCAAAATCGAATGGATTCCATTATCGAATAAAATGGGTCAAAATCGAATGAATTTAGTTATCGAATAAAATGGGTCATAATCGAATGGAATCCATTATCGAATAAAATGGGTCAAAATCGAATGGATTCCATTATCGAATATAATGGGTCAAAATCGAATAGATCCCACTATCGAATAAAATGATTCAAAATCGAATGGATTCAGTTATCGAATAAAATGGGTCAAAATCGAATGGATTCCATTATCGAATAAAATGGGTAAAAATCGAATAGATGCCACTATCGAAAGAAATGGGTCAAAATCGAATGAATCCCATTATTGAATAAAATGGGTCAAAATCAATGGATTCCATAATGGAATAAAACGGGTCACAATCGAATGGATTCCATTATCGAATAAAACGGGTCACAACCGAATGGATTCCATTATCGAATAAAATGGGTCAAAATCGAATGGATGCCATTATCGAATAAAATGGGTCAAAATCGAATGGATTCCATTATCGAATAAAATAGGTCAAAATCGAATGGATTCCATTATCGAATAAAATGGGTCAAAATCGAATGGATTCCATTATCGAATAAAATGGGTCAAAATCGAATGGATTCCATTATCGAATTAAATGGGTCAAAATCGAATGAATTTAGTTATCGAATAAAATGATTCAAAATCGAATGGATTCCATTATCGAATAAAATGGGTCAAAATCGAATGGATTCCATTATCGAATATAATGGGTCAAAATCGAATAGATGCCCACTATCGAATAAAATTGGTCAAAATCAAATGAATACCATTATTGAATAAAATGGGTCAAAATCAATGGATTCCATTATGGAATAAAACGGGTCACAATCGAATGGATTCCATTATCGAATAAAATGGGTCAAAATCGAATGATTCCATTATCGAATAAAATGGGTCAAAATCGAATGGATTCCATTATCGAATAAAATGGGTCAAAATCGAATGGATTCCTTTATCGAATAAAACGCGTCAAATTCGATTTGTTTAACTGAAAGGACTCATACTGGAGGGGGTAGATGTGCTGAAAATCCCAAATTCCGCAGAGAAACAAAAATTTGAGAAATTTAAAAAAATAAAGAATAAAATAAAAAATAAAAAATAAAATAAAATTTTAAGAATTCGCGCTTCTAGATGAAAGCTTAAATTAGCGAAAAAGATGTTATCCGATCGAAAAACCGCGTATGCAAAATTTTCCGAATTAAAAAATAGCGCACGCGTTCATTGATACGTTATATTTAGCTTGAACAGATTTACTTACCTCGAGTTTTCTAGCTTGACATCGAAATTTCAACAAAATTTCAGAACTATTTCACTTGATCCTTAATCATGGGAAATATTTGCCACTTTAAAAAATGTATAGAATAACTGTTAAAAAATATTTGAGGTATAACGCGCGCGATGATTGGCTAGGTACTGAGTTTATATCAGAGGACAGAGACACGCTCGCGCAAAATCGTTCACAAATATTTTATAAAAGCGATATAAAACGTCCGCTTGTGTCTATATTTAGATCTTATTAACCGAGCGGGAGGTCTGTACGGCATAATCTTGACCGAGGTCGGAATGTACCGAGGTCAAGATTATCCCGTACAGACCGACCAAGCTCGGTTGATAAGAGTTTTATTATATTTATGACCACTTTTCATTGAAAAGGACAAAATGTTTTCGCCGTAAGATTAATATGCGATCGGACCGGTTAATACCGGAGAATCTAGACCAGTCCGCGATCTATCCAATCAGATTGCTCGATTTGCTAGTGTCCAGGCTCTAAGATTCACGGGCATATAATAAACTGTGATATAAACACTCTGGGAGAAGTAGAGCAAGAGAGAAGTCAAAGAAGCATTCGGCTACGCCTCGTGTTTCTCTACGACTTCTCTCTACAGCTCCCGTCGTGTTTATATCACAGTATATAATATATAGACAGTATATAGACACGCGCGCAGTTTTATATTCCTTAATTATAAATTTATTAGCGTTCCGGGTTCGGTTGTACGAAGGGTGGATAGCGCTTTGCGATGGATAACTGAAATCCTTATCCAATGGATAAGTCGATGTTATTATCCAATACATTTATCCACTGGATAAAATATATCTATCGGATATCGATATCCACCCTCGTACAACCGGGCCCTGATTGGTTGAAAGTGGGTGCTTTATAGCAAACAGCACCGCGCACTTTCAGATGCCTTATTTCTATCCAAAATAACGAATGTTACGTCATCTGGTACATCATTACGTCATACCTGTCCACCAGCATGGCCACCATCCATGTCTTTGTCTTTTGATCCTGTTGGGAATGGTTGAAAACCTCCAATTATTTACATTAAGACCCGTGCTATTACCACACCCTGACTCCTATGTTCCCATTATGCAGTAAGCATTCAAACATTTGTCCAACACATTCTCTATCAAAATAAAATGAAGAAAAATTGCTTCAAAATGTTCTGTTAACTGATACAGGGTTATCAAAGTGTTTGGCGCAGTGTTCCATTGAGACGAAAGTTTTTCGGTCCATGTAAGGGAATCCGTACTTATGGTGGATTCCGGATTCCAAAACTTTGGGATACCGGGTTCCATATCGTTAGTTTTCAGATACTTTCTTTGAAAATTATATTTGATATACTTGCCAGTATAACTAGGGAGGTGTCCCTGGTATATATAACTAGCGTAATAAAAATAGCCCACTCCTCCCTTTTGAATTCATTTGTCATATAACCTCTAACGACAATTTCCTGATCTAAATTTCAATTTAATCATTGTTAAAGCGCGCCGGATTCCAAGGCCTGGATTCCAGATTCCAGAGTTCTGGATTCTGGATTCCGGATTCCAAAGCCTAAAGTTTCGTGGATTCCGGATTCCCTTACATGCGGCGAAAGTTTTTACGTAGTTTTGTTGAATGAAAGAAAAATTAAATGATAGAAATTAAACTATAGGATAATTTGTTTTTTTCTGCATTACTCTTGAAGAGTATATCGAGACAATTCACTGGTAGAAACTCGATGATTCAGACTAATCAAAATCTGTGCTGTTCCATGTATTTCATTCACATGTACACGTAACTTCCTGTATTCAGTCACTTGAAATGGTTTTGTGTGTGTTCGGATTTTCATCAAGGACTTTTTAATCTAAAATAATAAGATATAATCCCAAAAGTCTAAAGAAAAATTTATTTTTATGAAGCGTAAAAACAAATTCTCAAAAGTAAAAACATTGAACATAGTTCAACTCTAGGTAAAGACCAACAAGCGTCTTAAAAAACGCTAAAACACAAAATATGTAAAGCAACCATAGACTACAAGTGAAGAAGTTATGGCCGGAATTATTGTAAAAACAAATTTATGGCTGAAGAAAGTAAAGTTCATTCGAGTATTTAATAAAGACTTGTATGAACAACTCTCCTTGAACGCGAGCTGTTCGCTTTTGTTTTGTACAATTTTCGAGAGAATCCGAGTTCTCCGGCTCAGAGTTAATATTAGCTCTGTCCGGCTCAAACAACTTAACAGACAGAAGCTACTTTGACAATTATCCCTGGCGTGTTTTATCTCAATGATAACGATAATTTAAAGACTATGACGTAAAATTCTTGAAGTTTTAACGTGACTTTACCTCAACTATTGACACTCACACAGCTGAGTCTTTGTCTTGTTCGTCTGTTTTCTTCGGCCTGAAAAGTCCTTTCATTCCTAAGTCCCTCAAAAAGGTCCTATATATTTAACTCAATTTTCTTTTCTTCCTTCTGATAAATTCTTCTCTCAGAAGCATTTCTTTTAGTATACGTATGAAGCTGATATAAAGGCTGATCTTCATCAGTTGAAAGAACCCAAACAACATTCTTAAAGCCCGGGGAAGCCATTCAAGTGTTCTTCTCGATCTCTGATTGGTTGATTTTCTCACACCTCTAATTGCCGATTGGTTATTTCTTAACAAGTTATAATTGTATCTCTTTGTTTACGTCTGCAATATTTTCATGCAACTTCAGTCAAAATAATAGCTTTGCAGTTAAAAAAGTAAAGGGATTTAAATACTAGACAATGTTACCAAATGTCTCCAGCAGCGGACCTTTCTTGACTGTTTTGAATAAAAGGCTCAAATGAAAATACAAAAGAAATGTAAACCACAAATAGGCTTTTTGGCTTGAATAGACCTCATTCGTAATGTGACAATGTTTTCCCAATTCAACGTGACAAACGTCTGGGGGAAGGAAGAGCTATTGTTTTGCACTGCTCGTCGGGATATCATCGTTATTCCTTTCGTATCCTTTGCGATACTCATCAATTTTTCGAAGAGTAAAAACAAAAGAAAATGAATCCTCTGGAGGTTTGCACGCTGAATTGGGAAAACATTGTCACACCACGAATAAGGTCTATTGGTTTTAATGTTTTCCTATTCCATCTAGAAAAATTGGATTCCTTTTGTATTTTCATGTAAGCCCCATATCTAAAATAATTTTGAGAACGTTGTACTGTTTCACCCATTTGTTACAAGGAAAAGGTTTCAATCTGGCTTCCCATTAAATTTTTTTTTCAGAGTAAAATAAAGATATGGGATGGAGCTTGATCATTAAGGTATTCACATTTACCACATCCCATCCCCTCACAAGAGACAACCCACTAATAACACAGCTATTTTTCTATATATAAGGATTTTATTGCAAATGATCATAATATGATTTGCACTATAATAATAATGATAATAATAATAATAATAATAATAATAATAATAATAACAACAACAATAATATTAATAATAAAGCCCTTATTCTCGGTTTTCACCCACGTGACTTGGTGCATGACAACGGTTGCTAACCGCCATATTGGTGCACAACATAGTGTAAACAAAAGAGATTCATCACAATCGAGCGACTAAAAGTCAATATTTTCAGCACATTTTCTATAATGGTTCTTTGTTTAATGGTAAATTGTCATACCAGGAGTGTTCGTGATAAGGGAATTTCCCTCTTTCGTGTTCCATCGGTTAGAAAAAGTCAAGGAGAGGAGGCAGAAGAGCTGTCGATTGAACGACGTAGAAAGTGGTTGGCCGCCATTAGTAGGGTTGGGTTATCCGAAGAAATCATCAACAGTGGGAGAATTTGCAGCCGTCACTTCGTTTCTGGAAAACCTGCTGCCAATTGGGATAAGTTTAACGTCGATTGGGTGCCTACATTAAATTTGGGACACAACAAAACAGTAGTAAGTGAGAAAAACTCTGATCTTCAAGCCGCGCGAAGTGAACGTGCAAAAGTGAGAAGGAAGAGACAACAGGAAAGAGCATTGTTCGAGTCAGCTGCAAAGGTAGCGAAACTGGATGAAGAAGGCGCTACAATCGACAATATTTCTTTTGACTCTCCTTCTTTAACTGAGGAAATCAGCCAGATCGCAAATGACCTTCAATCAGCGAGTGATAAATCAAAGTTGCACTGCCAAGATGGCGATTTATTGGACGGGATTACTTCGAAGCTGGAGGAACTTTGTAAGATCACTGACTCTAGCGCACAAACAAACGAAGTTAATCCAGAAATGACCGAGTCAAGCACACAAACTGAGGAGTTAGATTATATGTTTTCTCAGCCAAAGAAAGCCCCTTTCGATCGCGAAGATATGCTGGAAGATGGGAAGGTACTATTTTACACTGGATTGCCTTCAGCTACTATTTTACAAGCTGTATATGAACATGTAGCCCCTCATGTGGCAAGAAAGTCGTTGAGCTTAACGAAGTTCCAGGAACTTGTCATGGTCTTGATGAAACTCCGACTTAATGTGCCATACTTGGATCTTGCATACCGTTTTGAAGTGTCTGCACCAACTGTCTCCAGGATATTTTTTACCTGGATAACAATCATGGACATACGACTCTCTCAACTAATATATTGGCCTGAGCGGGATGAACTATGGAGAACAATGCCTCAATGCTTCGAGTTTTCGTTTGGAAAGAAGACAACAGTGATTATTGATTGTTTTGAGGTCTTCATAGAAAGGCCTACCAACCTGCTGGCAAGAGCCCAGACCTTCAGCTCCTACAAACACCACAACACTGTAAAGGTATTAATTGGAATCACTCCACAAGGCACCATTTCCTTTGTATCAAAGGCCTGGGGTGGCAGAACATCTGATAAGCTCCTCACTGAAAACTGTGGTATTTTAAATAAACTTGTGCCTGGTGATCTAGTAATGGCCGACAGGGGATTTACAGTTCATGAAAGTGTGGCATTCAAGAGAGCAGAGCTTGTTATACCAGCGTTTACTAAGGGGAAGAGCCAGCTGGACCCCATCGATGTTGAGAACACCCGAGGAATTGCAAATGTCAGAATTCATGTGGAGAGGGTAATCGGTTTGCTGAGGTGCAAGTACACAATTCTGAAAGGGACACTGAGCACTGACTTTCTCATGAGCAATAAGGAACAGGTACCAGTCATTGATATCATTTTAAGGGTGTGTTCTGGTCTTGTTAACCTTTGTCCACCAATCATTCCATTTGACTAGATTATAAACATACTAATTATTACCAAAATTTAAGAATTTGAATTTATTTATAAAGATAAAAATGAAATACCAGGATATTCTTGTATTCAAAATGTCATAATGTATTGGTGACACAAGAAATATTTTTCTGCTTTGTTCCTGTCAGAGTAGCTATTTTATTTTTGGACATTGCTGATGAAAACTAGTGTATCTTAATTGTTTATTATTAATTCTCAAATTTACTACTATTTTGTTGCATTTAAAGCACAATAGAATATAGTGGTCTTTTGTATCACCTATTTCAAAAAAACATTTGTCACTGCCAAAGGCAATAGTCGATTCGAAGGTGTAATATATGAAAATAAACGCAAATAATCAAAGCCTTTAAAGTTCTTTCAGGCTACAAACAACACTGGATATCTCAAAACTCATTAAAAAAAAACAAAAAAAAAACAAGTGATTGTTGGAACTATGAATAACCTATCACCTTTCTCCTTTAGCGATGACAACCTTTCTTAAATGAAATAGGTGTATAGATATGTTTTTGTGTAATGAATATTCTAGTGGATCGAAAGCAACTGTTATTTGCTAAATAGCTACTATGATTATTAACAACTTTGTATTTCTTTCATGGTATTAATGCATTTGCTCTTCTAAAACAACATTACTGTTTCAAATAAAGAGTAGATGATGGCTAGTGAACACTAGCGTGTTCTAAACACATATTCTAAACTGATGGAAACATTGTAATTTTACCAATTTCCAAACACTGAGCCAGATGTGGGCGCATTTTGGGTATGTCAAATGTAAAGTCTCGTGGGCTGAAACCATAAACCAGACACGTAGCAAATGCTATGGCAAAGATTCCACAGTCACTCCCATTCAGTTGTTGCTGGACTGTTACATTTTCTATGCCTACATAGCTGTCTGCCATTAAACTCTCTACCTGTTCTTCAACCTCTTTGGCAATGATATCATGGTAGAGACTATCATAAAGGTTGACCATGCCTGGTCTACATCCAATAGAGCTTATACAGACCCAGTGCATATGTCCTGTATGTAATATTTGAACAAATTCTGAAGTGACAACATCAAAGTTCCTAATGGGGCCAAGGGTTGTTTTTTGAAAGCTCTCTATCAGAGGATTGACTTTCTGTAGATGTACTTGTGCTTTCTGAATTATTGTACAGTCCAGCCATCCAGTAGGTGAATTAATGATGTCAAAATGACTGTCATTGAGGCTACCAAGGGAAGCCCTCTTGTCTAAAACCCCTTTAGTCACTTGTGTTATTTTGACATCCGATTCATCATCACTGGAATCAATAATTGATGAATAACTAGTAGATACAGCACTAGCATTATTACCAATGATTGTACTTTCCTTTTTGTCCAATTTAGCTGCTTGCATTTGTGGAATACTGTTTTCACATTTTAATTGGCTTGTTGATGCAGCACTAACAGTGTTGGCTTTTGAAGAAGAAGAACAAGTGGTAGGACCAATAGAACTAGATGCAGTTACTTTGGCTGCTTGAGACACCTTGCAATTGCTGCACACCCACGTAGTTTGACTATTGTTAGGCATTCTTTTATAGTCCAGACACTGGAGATGGAAAAACTTTCCATTTTGGCAATTTTCACTGTGACATTTGAGAAGCCTTTCATTCATCATTGGTGATGAGCCACATACACAAATACTGTCCAGTTTCAAAGCTTGATCATTATGTGTGCACTTAGTAGAACTTGGCTTTGATGCTTTTCTTGGCTTTTTGCATTGAAATTCTGCTAGCAAGCGGCAGTTAGGACAGTACCAAACATCAGGGACTGAATCTGATAAATGCAAACATGTCTGGTGAAATTCCTTTATTAGGCACTTTGGGTTACTGCAGTGAATAGTTCTTCCTTGAGAAGGCATTCCACAGTAACAAATACCAGAGGACTTGTTTGCTGGTTTTATTTCAGGTAAGTGCTGTTTTCTTGTATACCATCGAGCAAGAATCTCAGGTAATATGCATGTCTGCCATACTTTTGTAACTTTGGGAACGATAGCTTCCCAGTGACTTGTTTCTGGGAGAATTCTTTCAATGAAGACTTGAGGTTTGTTTTCGCTGAATGCACACACGACAAAGTCACAAAATTGGCGACCAGTTATAGACAATTGTTGCTGCACTTGGTAATAATACTGGTGCTTTCTCTTTAGTCGAAATATTCCATTCACTTTCTCTAGGCAAGAACTTTTCTTAAGCACATAACTTTCAAAGTCCCAGTTTTCAATAATGTAAGGGCACTTTACTTCTCCACACCCATCACCACAACAGGAGCAGGAACAGAGGAAATCAGGTGTTGCATGCATCCAGGGATGTTGCTTATCAATGAAAACTCCACACTTTATCAGTACAAAATCTTTGTGGTTTGCAGACATGAGATGGTTGTAAGTCTCTATGGCTTTGCCTTCATTTTTGATTCCATGATTGATTGCTTTAGATTGCACACTAAACAACTGTGGATAGCAAATGTTTTTAATAAGTGAGATAGATGGTTGGTCAGGATTTGTATTGGCAACAGAATAACTCATTGAAGCCCCAACACGACCAGCTCTATGTTTAAAA
The DNA here is from genome assembly GCF_029948245.1 of Actinia tenebrosa. Lineage (NCBI taxonomy): Eukaryota > Metazoa > Cnidaria > Anthozoa > Actiniaria > Actiniidae > Actinia > Actinia tenebrosa. Next base: position 2,254,749 of record NW_028292572.1, on the reverse strand, counting down.
AACGCAGTTCCTTTTGATTGATCCCTTGTTTCCTGTTCTATTAATTCTATCTCGGAATCAGAAAGAGATAGTTCGACTTTGCAGCACTTTTGTAACAGCTCTGGGTAGTTCAGCTTCAGATTCTCATGATTGTAAAGGGATGATATCGTTAGAACACGCCGACTTTTTAGTACAAATTGATCAGCATAAGGAGCCACTAGAGAAAGAATGACAGGCTTTTTTTGGCTCTCATTTAGTTTTGCAAAGAAGGTTTTCATATCCGTTTCTGTAGGGGTGACATTTGGGACGGACTTCGTTTTCCCTACCGGAGTGCTAGTCGAAGGTTGTACACCATCAATTTTAACGTCTAATTCATCTTTCAACTTTCGAGCTGATTTAAAATTGATGTCTTCAACTTGAGCGTACGGTACTTCGTTTACGTAAGTTGGGAGTAGCCACGTACATTTCACTTCTGTGCAGGCCAACTTTCCATGTATACGATTCCACGCCTCAATATAGAACAGTACGCTCCCTACATGAGAGCAGCACTCTGCTAGACCTGCTTTGCAACCAAGGCAGTGGGCAGATATTATCGTTCCTTCTCCATTAGCGATAATCCAAATTGGTATTGGCGGTTCATTCATTCGCTGCGAATGACGAACTTTTCCTAACACCACGAACTTATTTCCAATGGCTTTTCCTTGAACGCTCGTTATGAAGCCCGATACCATTTGATTGTAACTCTCTAGACTCTTGAAAGCCTTGAACTGCCTTAAAGTATAGAAGCTGGTTTCCAGCACAAGATAAGAGAGAAGATCGGTGGCTTCGATCGGTGGCAGACATTCTGCATCTAACTTCTCGCCTTGTAAACACGCGGGGTCGACTCCAATACCTTCGATTTTTTTTAAATATCTCGTTCGAATGTGATTTTCAAGCTTTTTGGCGTATTCAGATAAGACAATTGAAGAGGTATCTTCAATTCTTTTCTGTTCTTGGGTTTCGTTTTTTGAAATATCGACGAGTAAATCCTCGGACATCGCATAATTCGAATCAAAACATAAGCGCACGTGTGTGATTTGACATATGCTAATGAGCTTCCTGTGCACCAATATGGCGGACACTAAGTTTTAATCCGCTCGTGACGTCACGTGAAAACCGAGAATTTCTTGAGTGTAATACTAAATAGTAAAAATAAACTCATAGCCCTCCTAACAATTAAAAGTACAAAATATGAGTAGCATATATGGGTGGCGTTCGCAACTAACGCATCGTCTTTTGCCACTGTGAGTCGACATGTGAATTGAGTTTGTTTGATGTGTTGTTCTCTCCTATGCTACCAGGGTTTTCTTTGGGTGTTTCAGTTTCCTCCCTCTTTTAAAATCAACATGTGAGTTGAGCGTTGAATGCATTGAATATTGAATGGTAGTAGTGTGTGTGAGTGAAAAGTGTCCCCAATTAGTGCAAAAGCGCTAAAACAATTAGGCACTTAAATAAAAGTGATTTATCTTTTTATTTTATCAATATGTTATAATGTTAAAAATATATAAAAAGATTAGAATATATGTAAAAAGCTAATTATCAATTATCAAAATATAACATCAAAACATAAAGGAAAACAAAAGAAATAAATATAACTAATTATAGTAATTGCAAAATAAATATACTAATATCATGGTAAAAAATGACTAAGTGAAAGTAGCTGGTTTAATAAAAGTTTGAAATAACTATTCTTAAAAGATGTATAACATTTGAAAGTTTTCTGTAATCAAGTGGCAGACTATTCCATAATTTTGCAGTGGAGACACAGAAAGTTATTCCACCTTCAGTTTGCCTCTTAAAAATAGGACATACAAAATTATAATTTTCATATCTCATGCTTCTACACTAACCCTTTCACTATTTAATATTAATGTATCATTCATATATGGAGCTGTTATTCCATTTATGTGCTTAACAGGTCATGTGACCCCACCTCTCTTGAAACGAGTAGCTGTGTTAAAATGAACATCAGGAATAAAAAGAGCACCTTGATATGAGTAGGGTGAAAGAGGTTTAGGTCATAGAAAGCAAAAAAGTAGAATTAAAAATTTATCATCGATAAGAGTACAGACACATAAAAAACTGATGTCTATTTGTTTTTTGCAATATCAAAAACAATAAAAACTTTTCTCATTTTTAGCGATTAAAACAACCAATGGAAAGAGTGCACACTCATTGACATCAGCTTTATCTTTCTGTCCTTTCATAGATGATAAAAAATAATCAATCAGCATGTGAGAAATTGGTAAGTTATTGTGATTGTCCCATGCTGTGATACGACAGTGAAAAGCTTTGTAGATTTTTTTTTTTTTAGATTGTAAAACAGATGTCTTATAAGGATTTGTATGGTATATATGCTCTTTGCCATCCAGCACATTTTCCCATACAAATCCTCATAACATATCCCATTAGCAGCAGTAAGGGGGACTCGCGGTCACCCCTCGGAATTACACGGATATTCCCCGTGCTCACGTAACAGCGTCCGAGTCGGGTATTACCCGCGCGCTGATTCCCTTACTGCTGCTGGGTACCGTAAATGGAGGTTAAGATATCCTTTACATATAGATGGACGCCATCACGAGCATTAGAAATAAAACTGTGCGCAAACTGAGAACTCGGGTGTTGGATCGCCTGGATGCTGACTTTGCCTTTACAACGTTTATGGAGGGCGATACGGACGAGACAATGACATATGAAAGAGCAGAAAGGATAATCAATTTGATGCCTGAAGGTGAATACCGTTTGGAGTTAACATTTATAAAGTATTTAGACGGTGAGTGGATGATAGAAAAGGGGCGCAATCCAATACGGGCGTCAGGTAAGCAAAACCTGTTTGTGCTGAATAAAGACACCAGGCCCGGAGCACTTGAAGGAATAGACATACTGTTCTACGAGGTCGCATACCCGGTTACTGTAGTAATTTACGGCGCGTACGAGATTAAGAAACCAGACGTTAAGAAGCTTAAACCAATGCGACATCCCGGCAACTGCGTAGGGAAGTTAGTAAGAGAGTTCTTCGAAGATTCCTCTCGGGGCGGTAAACTTACCCTAAAAAGAAGAGAAGCCATCCAGAGATGGGAAGATGCTACTCGTAGGGCTAGAGCAACTATTGACAACATCAAGAAGTTAGAAACTGCGTTAGAAAGGCGCATACACGTGAAAGACATTACCGACGGCTTTATTTACCCAGGAACGCACAAATACGGAGGCAGAGGTGCTCCTATAGTCATTTATCAGCACAACGCACACGCATGGAGAGAGTTAAGGTTTCCTAAAAAGAAGGAGACAAAGGTCTATAAGAAGTCACCATTGACAGAATTAGTTCATGAGAATTCCATATGGTTAATGGACGCGGAGGGAAGTCAGTTTATGACCCAAGATGGTACTTTATACCGACCGGAAATGGAACACCTGCGCATACAAAGTGCATGTGAATCCCTTGGTGAGGACTTCTCAGACGAGGTCCTCAGCTCTCGTAGTTTGGACTTCTTGGCGGCCAAGAAGAGGAATGGGTGGAAACCTACCCCAAAAGAGTTCGGAGACATAGCCAAAGCCTGCGTAGAGCATGGTCACGGTGGTCTTTGAAACATGGAGTACGACGAAGACGAGTACGTGTCTCTGGATATGAAACACTGTTACCCTGCAAGTTTTAAAGGTCTAGGGGATTGTAAGGAATATTACGACCGTTACGGACATCCAGACTCCCAATTCTTCCGCGTTTCGTTAGACGGTCACTACGACGCCCCAGCAACTGGATTCGTACGATTAACGTCTTGGAAGTTGGCTAAAGACTTACATCCCATAATTTACGCGTGGTACGGGAAGCATCTACAAGAGAAAGAATGGATACCCATACCCCTATTGAAGTTCTTTGAAGTGCGCAAGCTTTTAAAATACACAGCGCATGAAGCCATATTTTGTCACAGCGCCTTTACCAAATGGTTACCAGAGCATAACCCTACGGCCCGAATTGTCATAGGTAAATTCACCCAGGGCGCTAAGGAGGGCGAGAAACACATGCAGCGACGCCTGATAACAGACGAAGGAGAGTTAAGCTTCCTTATTAAGCGCGCCCATGAACAAGGAACAATGGTGTCTGTGGAGAAATGGGACTATTTCATAGAAGCCGAGCAAAAAGAACGCAAATGGAATGCTTTGTGTTACTACCAGGACCATCGACCGCAGTATTACCATCTGCGTGCCAGCATGTTAGCCTACGCGCACATTAACCTTCTCGCGATGCTGCTGCGGTTCGACAAAGAAGACATTCCGCGTGTAGCCACGGATTCTTTGTACGTGAAACCGCACGTCTTAGAAAAGATGAAAGAATTCTACACAGAAGACGAGTTAGCGGAAAGTGGCCAATGGCGCGTCAAAGACGAAGAGATCAAAGCTTGGAGAGGCCGCGTAGAATATCACGGCGAGCACACCCGGGGTTCCGTAACGCCTACCAAAGAGCCACTGCCCTCAGTTGCGGACCCTATTTCCTACCAACGCTTCTCTTACCTCTACGGTACGGGAGGTAGCGGTAAGACGACGCGTGTGTTAGAACTCTTTCCTAAGATAAAGGTGCTAACGCCAACGCACCGTTTGGAACGAGAACTCTGCAAAATGGGCCACGACGCGCAAACGTACCATAGCTTCTTCCGTTGGAATGGCCAAAAGTGGGTACCAGAAGCCATCCACGACATACCTCCGGTGATACTTTGGGATGAGATTTGCACCGTTCCTTTAGAAATCCTCAAAGAATTCGTAGAATTCCTCCGTGGAAAGTGTCAAGTAATATTCGCCGGAGATCCCTGCCAGCCTCCTCCAATAGCCGGAGAGATGCCCCACGAATGGCTGAAAGATTTCGTAGACCATGCGGAGGAAATTAACACCGACTACCGCAGTAAGGATCAAATAAGAAACCTGAAAGCGGAATTGAGGGGCCTCAGTGACGCCGAGCAATGCAAAACACTGCGCAAACGCGTACGAGCGAAGAAATACGAGGACTTCCTTTACACATGGCATCCAAAGGATCTGGTGCTGAGCAGCAAACGCGCAGCACAGTCTCGCATACAAAAGGATTTGCTAAATATACACCGAGAGCGCTTCCCTACGCATTTGGTGCCTGTTTGCTACAAACCCCACGACACCCGCATGCAAAAAAGAGACGTCTGGGTACCTGGTACCGACATCCAACTGCAGAACGCAGTAACGCATGATAAAGCCTGGGTACCCATAGAAAAGGTGGAAAAAATAACCTCCCATCCAGACTGGCGCTTGGGCTATTGTATGACAGTCCACAGCGCGCAAGGGCTTACCATAAAAGAAACCTTATGGATCATAGACCAGCGGCTGTGTTGGAGCAACCTTATCTACACCGCCGTAAGCCGTGTGGAGTATGCCAAACAGTTAAAAAGAGCCTGGGGTCCGCAATTGCGCTACGACAAGACGCCAGAGGACGTAGCCAAAGAGAACATTGCTAAGAAACTCCTTCGCTACAAGCGGCACGACGAAGAAAAAGATATGACGTTCGACCTATGCGTGGACGACGTCTATAAGAAAGGGGCGCGGTGTGCCAAGTGTAACATACCTCTACTATGGAGGTTTGACCCAAATGACGATCAGCAGTTCTCCGTGGATCGCATAGATAATAAACGCGGGCATTGCAGAGGCAACGTAAGGCTGACATGCCTAGAGTGTAATCGGGCGCGTGGAGCAGCACTACTCTGAGTCTTTGGGGACTATGAGCAGCTCTTCCATGACAAATCCACGACTTGGGCCATTTAGGTAATACAACACGGGTTGCCCTTCCTTGGTGACGGACTTCGAAATCTCATACGTTTCCAGAGACCAGTTAGGATCCGTGGCTCTCTTACTGCCGCCTTCGAGTTCCCCCGGCTGATAGAGGTATCTGACCACTATGTCGCGGGGGAGCTTTTTTTCCTTTAGTCCGACCGCCCTCGAACTTCTGACGTAGGACTTGTGTTCCACGTGTTTCTTCTTCATAGCATCCTTGGGTTTCATTCCTGTAGCCCTGGCCGCCTCGTTGTTCAAAGCCGCGACGACCTGGGGGAGCCTCTGAGTCCATTCCCTGTTGCGTTTGGAGGGATCTTCCAGCTCTTTCCAATACTGGTATCCAAAGAGACGCTCGGCCAGGGTCTTATTGAATCTTTCGACTATGCTCTGACCCCTGTGGTACTCAGCTTCGGCTCTCCTAATCTTAGTGCTGTGGTCTTTCAGGGTCTTAGTAACGACGCCCATGAACTCCGTCCCCGCATCCACTTGCAGCAGCTTAGGCCATTTCAAGACGCGCTTATAAATCCTACCTAGGGCTTCTGCGACTTCCCCAGAATCCTTGCTGGTTATGGGTTCGGCGTCCTTATATCTGCTTGCGATATCAACTACGGTCAAAGCGTATCTATAGGTCTTTTTTCTCACCTTATCGTGCGGCAAGAAAAGCAAGTCCGCCTGATGAACTTCATTAGGGGTATTTACGGTAAAGCTGGGCCTGGGAATGTACTTCGGCACGGGAAGATAAACCTGCCAGACGGTTTGTTTTCTTAACCAGTTCTTAGCCGTTTCTTCTGATACCCTGGCCGCGGTCGCGAGTTTCTTGATAGCTGACGCTCCTTTCCAATAACCTTCGGGCCCATAGTAAATCCTTTTGAGTTTGTCCTCTACGCGGCCCATTATATGAATTCCAAAACAAGATTGATCTTACGTCCGTTAAAATCCACCGTCTTTCCGTCCACCTTAATGGTGATGTTTATGCTTTCTACCAAATTAGACAAGTCATAGCTTAAAGAAATGGGAGTGTATTCCACTGGGTCAAATGGATTACCTTTGGGCAGAAACTTGGACATAAGAGAAGACTTTTCTCCATTGTTGTAACTATTGGCCAAATCGCAATAGACTTCGTAAGAGGATGCGACTTTCCATTTCACATCATATGTACTGCCGCTATTTATCGTGGTACTAGTAAGACCCAGGAGTTCGACCAATGAACTGTCCTTCAAATTAGCGCTTCCACTATTTTTCTTGAATTTCATTTCATGGGGTAATCCTGTGGTAAGAGTATATCCATGCTTTGCTAGCTCCTTAGCCAGTGTTATAGGGGTGTAATGGGAATCTGGTATTTTTGGTTTGGTGCCGGAAGTTCCGATGACAAAGCCATTAATTAAATTATACCAAGAATTGTACAAAGAGCAACTAACCAACCGAACCTTACAGGCTTTGATGGGAGGATTCAGATAAGTAGTAAAGTTATTCTTATTGCTTTCCAAAAAGACGATCATATATTACAGAGGACAAGTCCCCTTCTAGTGATCTGAGCGCAGCTCAGAGCAGATACGCCAAAGCCGCGCCTCCTGCCAGCCCTGCGACTCCTACAAATACCAACTCACTATCTTTTTGTTTCTTAGAAGGCTGGTAGTAATTCTTGAACTGAGGCTTTCTTAACCCCGTTAATGCCGCGGGGTGTGCTTGCGCATAAAGTTTGAAGGCGTAGTCTGTGTTTTCAAAGTTCTTGTCTGCCTGCATTTTGTCTTGGTAGTTCTTGTCCAACCAATCCCTGTAAGCTTGTCTTTTTTCATTCCAAGCTGCCACGTCCCGCTGATATTTCTCCAGCGCTAAATCATGCCTTTTCCTTTCTGCGGCTAATTCTCCGCTTTTGTCGCCTCTGACTAATCTATCCAAATACTGACCACCATAATTAGCTCCAGTGAATGCTAAAGCTGCAATAACTCCACCTACGACCACGCTAGCCATATATATTACACCGTAGGGAGGTACTTTTCCTTCCGTAGGTAATCCTTTACCATGATAGCCCCACCTACGGCAGCGGTCATCTTAGCAAAATTAGCGAAGCTCTTGCTTGGGTTTTCAGTAAAGTCTTCTTTGAGCACTTTCTTACCTACCCAACCAATACCCGCAACGATGGAAGTAATAATAGCTGCTTCTTCAACAGTTTTCAACAACGCGGTCGACATTATATTACAAAGCGAGAAGGAAATCTGGGTCGCCGCGGCACGTGGCGACAAATTTACTCCATTTCGGGGATCTTACTTTTTCTAACAGCCGGTTCCACAGGTGCGTGCACGGGCGCGTGATATGTTGGTGGTTCTACTTTTGGCTTCGTAGCCCGCCATCGTAAGTAAAGGCTGCCTGCTGCTATAGCAACTCCTAACGCGCCAATGACGTACCCAGGATTAATGAAGGATTCCTCTTCTTTTTCCTCCACCTTTTCTTCTTTTTTGGCTTTGTTCTTCCTATTCATCTCCGCGAGCTTCTTTCCCGCGGCAACTCTGCCTGGGGATTTAGCCTTGGTGATTCGTTGCTCCTCTTGGGGCTGCTCTACCTTCGACTCTGGTTCCATTTATATCTAAGGACTTGAAGGACTTGATAAGTAACTTAAGGTAACCTGAGCAAGTACTTGAGAAGGACTTGATAAGTACTTAAGGACGACTTAACTAGGTACTTGAGGCGACCTGGGTAATTTCCGCGAATGACTTGACTAAGTACTTAATAAGTCACTTGCAGGTACTTGACTAGGTACCTCAGCAAGTGCCGCCTTGAATACCCTTTCGATTTCTCTGTCCTTCTTGAAGTCCTTCCAAGAGGCCGTAAGTTCCTTCAGATCGATATGCTGAGCTACGTGAAGTGCCGCAGAGGCGACTGCCATGAACTTACCACACTTTAAAGACAACCACCCGCAGGTTATCTTAAGTTCTTGGGCGATGACATAGTCGTCGCTAATGTCCTTCCGCAGTTGCTCCACGTCGTCTATGGGCAGCGCAAGTCCAAGCAATTTAGTTGCAAGTCGGACGGCGGAGTCTGCGACGGCGTCGGTGGTCTTACTTGCAAGGGCGGCCTCATACCTTTTATGGAACTTCTTGACTTCCTCTTCCGACAGCTTATTAACCTGCTCATGGGTAAGTTCCTTGCCTATCATTTCTTTACACTTCCCCGAAGACACAAGGATGTTAAGTTGTTCCTTGAGGTTACTTTCATCTAACTGCGCGGGGACTTCATCTAAGAGCTGCTCAATGTCCATATATGTTAATGGAATACGGAAACCTCAAAGAGAAAATCATTTTGGAATGTTGGTGCGTTTTTAAATGCCGCATGTATTCATGCAACTGTTCCTTGGATATCTCACCACCGTAGTCGCTTAAGATGGTTTCCAGGTCAGACTTACTGGGCGTATAAAATACTACGAGAGAGCCTATGTTTTCCCTGAAGGGTTTAGAGACACTGGTAAGCTGCTGCGAGAGCAACCAAACGCTGATATTGTCGTGTCTGCCGCTGAAAGCGAGCTTCACTAATTCGGAGGTGCGTCTTTTTACGTCGTCCCCGCAGGCGATGTCATCCAGTATGAGCAAGGTTTGCGTATCTTTAGGGAATTGTTTGTGCCAAAACTTAAGATGTCCAGATAACTCGTTAGGGTCTAAGATATCTACAAAGAAGTCGTCGTCTTTCACTCCTATACCCGTCCAGGTGCGGTTATTCACGTAGGTGGGGCATAATAGCACGATATAGTCAAAGCGGTATCTAAAGGGTCCTAATAGCTGCTCCACGACAAATTGGGTCTTTCCGCAGCCGGTGGGTCCTACTATCAGAGCGTTACAAGGCATGTGATCTGGGTTCATATATATATGGAGCCAGTGGAAGCAGTAAGAAGGATTGCCGCCGACGCAAAAGATAAAAGAGACACCATAGAAATGCAAAGGGAGGAGATAGACTGGTTAAAAGAGCGCGTGCAGGAATTGTACGATGAAATGTGCGGTCTGAAGCGTGCAGAACGGTTTGGCGCGCTGGTGACGATGGCGACGTGGGCTAAGGAGTCCGTTAAGGACTTCATGCGATATCCCCCATAAGTATATGGACTGTATTACATGCGAACTAGCTGCTGACTGCATTACCCCTCCCAAAGCACCACGTAAAAAATACACCTGCCTTCATTGTGACAAGGTATTCGTTGAAGAATCCTTCGTCGGGCATTGGTGTCCCGCAGATCCTAGGCACAGCGAACTTTAGCAGACACCTACGAAGAGAAAACGAAGTAACTCTGCAAGGTGGTTTAGATATCGCTAAAGTAGAATAAGAGGTTCCAAAAGAGTCTTAATAATTATTGTTAATTTGTTAAGGAGCATATTGAGATAGGCCCTATCTTAAAACCTCCTTATAGAGGCTTAACAAAATAACAATAAAAAAAAAGGTATGTATAATGGAGTGCATGCAATGTAATAAATCTTTCAGCAGTAAGCAGCGACTGCAATACCATCTTTCCAGGAAAGTCTGTCAAAAGACCGTAAGCACCCTTTGCGGTGACTGCGGCCGAGAGCTGTCCACCCTCCAAGCCTTACGATATCACCGCGATAACAGGGTTTGTCTTAAAGGCTGTTGCCGCCGCTGTGACGAGCCCTTCTTTGAGGAAAACTGGCATAAGTACCGCTGCCACCGTTACCACCTCGAAGGTATTGCCTGCGAAACCCACGGGGATATAGCCGAACGATGTTGTCCCCTTGAAACCTCCCGGGTGCTGACACAGCGTAAGAAGGAAATCGACCAAACCTTCGTATGCTTTGACGACATTGAGGGTGTCAAATGGGAGGACAGGGAATACTGGGAATCCATTTGCGACCGCTGCGGCTGTCAACGAAGCGGACAACATATCTGGCACTGTCTATACGAGGAACCCCGTACTCTAGACCATTACCTGGCGGTGCGTAAGGCCTGGAGGGAAGAAAATATCTAATATATAATGACTTCCATAATCTTGTTCTGTACCGCATTCGTGGTTGGTGTTTTAGCTACTGGGACCGTTTGCGCCCTTTCCTTTATGGGAGGCGCTGTGGTAGTATTGTACCAAGAGCGCCGTGAGGAGGAAGAAAATGAGTAATATATGATGATTGCCCAAATCGCAGCATTCGTAGGAGGCGCATTAATTACCGTGTCCGTCTTTGATATTACCGAAAAAATGAGGTCCGCCGAAGCAGACCAATACTTATCTAATCACACAGAGGATTAGCATCCGTCCTCCTTTCAACGTCGAACTTCCATCGACCGTTAACCTTACCAAAGCTGCGTATGTGCGTGTACTCTTCACCTTGAATGACGTACCGCACGCAGTCAGGTGCCCACAATGAGCACTCTTTCCCGTCGTGTTCGAGGACCAACCTTAAACGGCTGATGTCTTCGAAGACGACATAATTTTTTATTTTGTATGTGAGACCTTGGACTAATTCACGCCAGTGTATTTGGTTGACAATCATTATATCTATGAAATATTCTTAAATGCGTTGCCCTTGTCTCCGTAGTCTTGAAGCGTTTGCAGCACCACCGACAGGGAATACGGATGCCTTCCGCGTAGTTGCTAAGGGCACGACAGATGACGTCATAATCGTTGCTAACCATGGTCAGGTAACCATTCGCGTCATACTGCGAAATTATCTTGCGTTGGTCTGCGGAGAGTATGCCATTTCCTTTCGGCGTCTTCAATTCGATGCAAAGCCCTTCATACCTTAAATGCGCGTTCAGTATTAAGAGGTCGGGTTGACCCCTTTGATAACCCTTCTGCCAGCATTTTATGCGTTTGCTGTCAGAATCCTGCAATTCCCCTAAGCCGGGCGCTATGAGCATCTGTGGGTAGAAGCGGCGTATGTAGTCCACGACTTTCTTATGCAGGTCAAACTCATTTTCCATTTTGTAGACTAACTTGTTAGGACTATCGAACCGCCTTTCTATTTCATACTTACCAGTTTTCCTTAGCGTAGGCAGCACCTCTTCAAACATCCAATCACGAAACTCCACGGCTTTGGGTAGCTTAGAGCTAAATATCAGTTCGTATAAACCAGGTTCGGAGATAAACACGGCATTTGGTTGTGAGGAACGATTCGTTCCCCCTTTTAGATCTTCCCACCTTTTCTGGTACTTTTCAGAAACGTGATCTCTAATCGCCTTCCTGGTGTTTTCATATTCTAACGCCAGCGCAACCTCCTTTGCTTTGAAATAAAGTTTATCGCCTTGCACTATGCATTGCAGTTTGGTTTCGTTGTTTTCGAATACGCGAAGCATTATATACCAACGATATTTTTTTTTATCAATAAGCAACGCTCTTTAGCTGATTCATTTCTACACTCAGTTGCGCTTCAGACACCACGAAAACGTAGCAGTTTATTTTGTCGCCGTCGCCCGCGGAGGCATTCTTGGTGCGTTTAATCTCCAATGTTATGCCATCCTGCGTATTTACTAGACGTAAACCCTGACCATGCAGGTCTTCGTCGTTCGTCGTGCGCATGTCGATCCATAACGCGTATTTATCCTTAAATAATTCCTCGGGACTAATTTGGTCACCAAACTTGCGCGCGGCCTCTCTGTACACGTCTGCGGGCTTTATCCCCTGGGAGTAAACCTTGTTTGGAACGCCGTTAATATTCACGCCGACGTTAGTAATGTTGGGGTTATGAAAGGCTTCGGAGTCGCGCTTACCGGCTTCGTAGGGTTTGGCAAACACCAACATCAACCCCGTGAGACTTCTTCGGGGGAGGTTAATGCTTTGGTTGATAACCTCATCCGTCTTATCCAGGAAGCTAAATGTCTTATACATCACTACGTGGACGTAAAGGAATGCCTTCCCGGAGCTGTATTCCATGCCAGCGCTACGTGCCAGATCTTCGCTGTACACGGTCTCGTACTGCAGCTCTAAGTTGGTGATAGAATAAGGATCGACAGCCCCGCTAATCGCGCTGTCCATGCCTCCAATAACGTTTGTAGTGTCTGCCAAGGTTACTTCAAACTGTAACTCGGATAACTGCCTGGGGTAGTACGCGCCATGACTCGTAATCACTTCGAAATCCAGAGGGATAACGTACTTGCTACCATAGGCGGTCTTTACCCTTGTTGCGTCTGCTACTGCGGTTGCTCCGCTGGAGTCCGTAGGCGCGGGGTTGGTTTCACTGCGAAGCTTACGAAGAATAACGCTTCCAATTCCCTGCTCTATCTTTTGTGCACGGTCAAAGGCTGTTAGCCACAGATCCTTATACGTGGTGTACAAATCGTACCTATTCAAATCCAAGAGGGATTCCCCTGCGAACTTGATTCTCATCTTAGAAACGAGGTTCCTACCCACGTTATTGACGGTATAGCGCTTGTCCTTGGTGCTTGGTTGTATTGCTAGGTCAAACCTTAGCGCCAGGGTGCCAGGAACCAACACTAGGTTATCTGTTAGGCGGGGTACGCCTACGTACAAGGTTTCTCCTGGCTTTGCGCTAGAAGGCGTAAAGGTGACCCGGTGAAAGGTGCGTTCCGCTTTCAGCCCGCCAACCTGCTTAGGTAATACGTTTGGGTTTAACTTTGAGCTTATCATATATAATGGAAGTAGAAGGAACGGATTTTGACCCCACTACCGAAGAAGGTCAAGTCGATATTAACGACGAAGAATACGATACGTTAATCCCAAATGACGACGTGTCCCGCGAGTATATTTGGGATAGGCTTCGAAATAGGTTCGGAAGTAGGGCCCGCGAGGCCTGGCGTTCCTTAAAGGACAAGTGGCAATCGAGGAACCCAGGAAGACCTATTCCAGAGTATTTGGAATTGCAAAACTTGGATTCCACGGACCTAAAAACTGAAATGCTAAGGGGGCTTTTAGACGACGTAAGGGAGAAATTTCCAAATGTGGACTTGGCCCGCCTTAATTTCCAAACCGGAGATAAGGGGCAAATTCAAATCCAGTATCAAGGAAGGGATAAGTGGTATAATCTCTACCAAAGGAAAGACTCCGACATGCTCACCAGTAATCTCCCAAAAGAAATCAAAAACGCATTAGGAAGACCTAATTTGGTGGAAAGACTAAGAGAAAACGATGAAAACACCAGCGAAGCCTTTGAAAAGTTCAAGACCCTAATGCAGCGGCAACAAAAAGGCGCTGAGGCGATAAGGGAAGTTGAAGAACTAAAGGAAACAATGGAGGAAAGGGAGGCAGAATACATGCGACAAAACCGACTACTCCTCGATGCTCAAAAGAGAGAACTTAACGATAAAAACCAAAGAATAATAGAAATAAGAGAACAAAGAGACAATGCCCTGCGCGATAGGGACCAAGCCCAAAAGGCCTTCGAACTTGCCCTGCAAAACCTGGATATGAGCAAGGAAGAAGCTAAAAACTTGCATATCACCATAACCGGCTCTTTGGAGGAACGGCGGCAGTTGGTTGCCGAAATCAACACTAAAGAGGAGCAAATCCGGCAGAGAGATCAGGCCATCGAAGACCTGGAGGGGCAAATAGAGCGGCAGCAGGAAATAATCAATGACCTAACTCGTACTGAAGAGGAAAGGGAGGCAGCCCAAAGGGAATCAGAAACCCTTCAGGTGCGCCTTGCGGAATTACAGGCGCAAAAGGATAACCTGGAAAAGGAGCTGGGGCTTACCACCAAGGAAAAGGTAAAAAGAGCCCTTTTGAAGTATGGTATTCCGCTGGCATTTGCGGTTGCTATTAGCACCGTAGTAGGAGTTATCCTATCCACGCTTAAGGCTACAGGCGCGGGCGTATAGAAATTAGGCAGTGGGCTGACGGACTTGGGAAAAAAGATGGCAGCCGGCTTGCCTGGGCTGCTGGGTTCGGTTGTTTCCTTGGCACTTAGGGCTGGCGGTGAACTGTTGAAGTTCGTGGGGAATAACATTTGGATCTTGGTCGTAGCTATTGGGGTGGTCCTTCTGAAGAAGATGAAGGGCTAATCTTATCCTCGTATGTTATGTCGGGCTTATCATCGTCGGGTGCCCGAGGTGTTCTCGACTGGGGATAAGTAAAAATAGTATTCACACCGCCTTGATAATTTGGTATTAGCGGTAGCACGCTTATAGTAGAAATAGGCTTATGACTCCAAACTGCGTCGGTAATACTGCTACCCACACCAATGCTATTTATCCTTGCGTTGCTAAGTTTCGACCCATCGCTGGTAGCATCATCGGGAAATATTTGTAACTTAGCATACTCACAATTAACTATCATATGAAACGTGACCGGCGTTAAGTCTTCTAAGCTAATTTTGTTTGGCTCCATCGAAAAGTGAACCGCTCTTCTGCTGTTCGAAGAAGTCCGATAGGAAGGCAAAGGCTCGTCATTTTCATCAACGAGTCTAAACCCTACGTTCGCGGTAATTCCCGTGTTAATGCAAATGTTGCAAATAACTAACGCAGGTCCGCCAACTTTAACCCACATTCCCGTATCGAACCACTCATGTCCTTCGTACTCCTTCACGTCTAAATAGTGAACGTAGCGCATTTCACTTAAATGTGGATTCATATATTACAGGAAAACAGGCTCCCTTCGTTTGAGGGGTAGGTAACAAGGTTATTTTCTAAAGGCTTATTACCGTCAAGGTGCTTATGGTCTTGTGATTATAAGTCGTATCTCTTTGATCTTCTATGCTATTCACACAAACGCTCCCAGTATCGTCTACACGCATTTGCAGCTTTACCTTCCCATGGCAATCGGCAACCATGTGTAAAGTCCAAACCGATAAATTCTCGGTGCTATTCGCTATGTCTTCGCTCGCATAGGCTGTAGTATGCCATTATCATCCAGGAACCTAAAGCCGACGTTGGCATGACTACTCGCACCAATGCAAATACTACAAAGGATCAATTTCTTCCCTGAATAATTCAAATTCACGGACATGCCCGTGACATCAACCCAAGATGCTTGGGTGTATTTTTTCTCGCCTGTGTAAGTCGTATAAACACAATCTACTCCAGTTACGTAGGGGTTGTTCATCGCCATATATAATAGCTCAGACCAATGCCCGCAACTACTATACCGGCTTTTAATAAGTTGTGGTCATATTCCTCGGTAACCTTCTTTACTGGTTTCTTTGGCGGCACGTACACCTTTTTTAATGGTTTCTCTACGAAGTGAGTAATGCCCTTGGTCATGTCAGAGTTCACGTCATTCACCCCAAACTTTATATCCTTAGTAGCTCGCTGCAGCTTGTTGTTATAACCCACAACGGAATTGGTGTTAATAACCAAATTACTTGGCATTAACCAACAACCGGGCGACAAAGCGTAATCCAGTCGCACTTTAGACTGCTGCACCGCTAATTGATATCTCTGCACCGATTTAGATATATCATTTTCTATTATTGCAGACTCAAATAAAGTTAGGAATTCCTGTTGCGTTTCCTGTGAAGCGCCTTGGGATCCAACAATGGGGTTGCGGGTATTTACCTGCGCTCCCAGGATGCAGTACACGAATGCTTCTATGCTACGGTTAATCCTGGCTAGGTTTCTTAAACCTTTTCCTTTCATTAACACGAACGGATCCCAAGTGCCGGGGTAGTTTGTTTGAATTCTAGTAATTAATGAATTATTGCCCTTATCACCACCCATATCGCTAAACTCCAACTCATCACTTGGATATTCCTGATGCCCGTAGTCGGCTGGCTTCTCACCATTGGCACCCCAAACATAAACTATGCCTAGTCCATGCGTCTTACCCTCCTTATAACGAAAGTCTCTTTGCTGTGGCTTAAACTCGTTAATTAACCTTTCTAGGGCAGCGGAGTCGTAGCGGTTATTCATTGGATCAAATGCCTTATCTCCCGGTAGGGGTACGTTAAGCTCCTTCAACACCCTCCTTACCGTAAAGGCAACATGAAACCGCATAAATGAAATATGAAACATGTCCGCGGCAACACCACAACCTTTAGTGGCGGCCCAAATAGCAAAGTTTAACTGCTGCGGCCAATACCGCATGTTGGGCCCTGCTAACCATTCCCTGGCCTCTTTACCTGACGTATGCTTCAACATCGTCTCTTTAAAGATATTCCTTATTACTACGTTAAACGATTGCTTGCCCACTGGAATCTCTAAATGCGTTACCAATTTTTCAAAGTTGTTTACACCACCTTCAGCGTCGTAAAATGGGTAATCTTCCTTGGTCATTAATAAATTCCTTGGAAAATTAGGTTTCTTTGGGGTAACTTCCTCATGTTTTTCCTTATCTGGGTGTAACTTTTTCAATCCCTCCTCCAAATCCTTATTGGTGTAAACTAAGTCATTAAACTCTTTAAAGTAAATCCCGTCAGGTCTGCTTTCAAACTTCGAGGTTACTGCTTTGGGATACAATTCCTTAAATGCTGCCCAGTTGGCATAATCCCTGTTGTCGTGATGTGGCTGCTCCTCAATATCATTCCCAAAAGCGTCGTACATTAGTATATATAATGGATGTTATACCATCAGCACCTCAGTTGTACCCAGATGTCCCCTATACTACACCTAACGAACTAAACGCCGAAAACTTTCGTCTGAATAAAGCGAACTTAATCCTGGCTTACTTGGAAGGGCAAACAAAACACTACGAAAAAGTCCGAAAAAAGTACGTCAGAGCCCGGAGTACGCTACATAAGATTGCGATAACTTCAGGATCCATATCCGTTGTGTTAACGGGCTCCGGCGTTGCTACTTCGCTTACTGGACCGGGAATAATTGTTGGAGTTCCTTTGGCCGGCGTTGGGGCAGCCTGTGGTATTATTTCTGCTGTTGCTACGGGTATTATGAAAAAGCTATCCACGAAAATATCCAAGCATGACACGACAATAGCTCTGTCAAGGGCTAAAGTAAATACTATTACCGACCTTGTCTCAAAGGCTTTGCGTGACAGAAAGATAGACGACGTAGAATTCTCGCTTATCTTAGCCGAAGAGGAAAAGTACGAGAAATTAAAGTCGGACATAAGGAACAAAAAAACAGTCGTAAAAGATCTTTCCGAGGAATCTCGCAAAAAGATCTACCAGGAGGCAAAAGAAGAGCTTCAAAGAAAACTCGCTCAGTAAATATTTGCTTTGAAAAAAGCGAGACAGGATTCTATTTACATATTGAACGCCGACTGTCTGGATCATATGCAAATTAGTTTCTTACATTCCATTTCCCCTGTGTACTTTTCAAATTTAAAAGTGAAAGTGCTGGTTGCTATGGGGAAGAGGAATGTTGGCGTTGCTATGTGATGTCATCGCCTGGGAATCCATCCTAACAGGGGGTGGTTGGGGTCTATTTTGTAAAATATTTCGTAAATTACGTCAGGATAATAAGGAATATCCTTATCCAGCCGACAAAACATCCACTCGGCTCTGCTCATATCAGAAACCTCGGGAATAGACTTACCGGTAATTTCAGACAAAAGATAGGGAATAGCTTTGTAATATTTCCCTAGCTTTAATTTTTTCAACGTTTTCCGTAGACTTTGTGGGGTTGGCTCTTCTAAGTGGCCTATGATTTTCTTCTTTACTTCGTTGTCTAAATATACCGGTCGATAACCTTGGATATGACTCATCCAGTCCCTAAAGTATTTTATTCTCTTATAAGGTGTTTTCTTACGACCTCCATTGGCGTAATATTGCTCTTTGGTAGCATTTGGTACGGCATTACGAATATTCTTACCACACTCGTAACACTGTGCTGACGTGTCGTCTTCTATTTGCATTTTCTTACCACAACACCAGAAACCCTTGGGTTTTGGAATGTTAACTTTGGATCTTAGACAAATCATACAGAAGTCATTGGTGAACTTTTTACATTCATGCATCGTATATCCAACAAAATATCTTAACCTCCATTTACGGTACCCAGCAGCAGTAAGGGAATCAGCGCGCGGGTAATACCCGACTCGGACGCTGTTACGTGAGCACGGGGAATATCCGTGTAATTCCGAGGGGTGACCGCGAGTCCCCCTTACTGCTGCTCCATTTTATATTTAATGCCATTTATCCTATAGTCAACATTATGAGCTGAAACTTCACCCCCTTACTAATGTTGAGCTGCTCTTTTCATTCCCAAAGTTTGTTCCTGTCAGTGCAAGTTGTCCATTGCCTGATTACTCATAGCTGGGGAATAGAAAAAAAGACAAAAATGAAAAAAGGTTTGAGTTTAGGCATGGACTGAATATGAGTTACTACAATGATACAGTACAAAAGAAATGCCACAACTTCCATAAAAGAAAGTCTAATTTCTATAATTTTCATATTACCCAAGATAATATTGAGAAGGGTTCATTGAAAAATGGTTCACCAGAACATAGACCACTTTTACCAATATTAGTTTTTTTACCAAATAAGTACCAGTCAGTCACCAGTCATGATTATACAGGCCAAATTAGTTTCAGCTCAGTATATCTTGTTTCTGGCTCAATGTTACTGGTCAAAACGACCAGAAAGGCAAAGATTTGACTGGGCAAGTTCCAATTGACCCCTTACAGCTTGTCAGAATGTAGCTCAATTTGGAGAACTTAGAAATAGGTTTCCACCTCTCAGGAGATTGAATTGTTTTTGCTTTATACTCCAAATTGAGCTGCTTTGGCGTCACATGCAAGGGTTCTATTCTAGCCCAACATTGTTCAAGAAAGGGCCATTATTTTTAAACTTGGTAGGTAAAATTCCTAATTTTAGCATTTTTTTGGGAGGGCAATTATTTTCCTAAAAAATATATAGCCATCATTTGGCAACATTGAAAATAACCATGACAATGCTTAATTAAAACAAATTATTTCACTGCCAAATGCTAGTCATGGGAAGCATCATCATTTTATCATCAGGAGGGGGTTGTGCTTTATGTCCCTAAAGATATATCTATCAGAGTATAACAATATAACAAGGTATTACAGTCAATAATAATAATGGGGTTCTTATATAGCGCATTTCACAATGTCTCAATGCGCTTTACATTGCAGTGGAGGAGTTTACGGACTGCATATTAAGGCGCTATTAGCAGCTGTGCAGCTTACAATCATGAGTGATTTATTAGTACATTAGTGTTATGCCTATGGGATAGGCTATTGAACCAGGAGACAATCCTCTACTCTTACACGAATAATTTAACAGTGTAGAAGCGCAGTAAAACCGTAGTATAGTCTATTACCCTAAAATACAGGGCCCAATTGTTCAAAAGCTCGATTAGTGCTAATCTAGGATTAAATAGCCTAATGGGAGTTTAAATTTTAAACTGGGAATATATTGCTGTTCAAAGCACGATTAGTGTTCATCTAGAATTAAATAGTGAATAGTTGAATGGTGAAATATTTATTTGTCTGAATGCTGCATATTTAAGTTATGAAGGTTTATACTTCCAATATGATACTGACTGTGACGTCACCCCAGGCTTCATTAAATATACAAATTTTGACCGGTTCATAGAAACAGTTTTTAAAAATAATCATTATTATACTCAAGGTTTCTACAATGTTCATTGTAATTATGATGCCTCATAAGGGCTAGTGTTTAGTAATAAAAATTAAAACAAATACACTTAAAAGCGGTGACGTCACAGTCAGTAACATAATGGAGGTAAAAACCTTCATACCTTAAAGACACAACATTCAAATGAAGAAATATTTCACCATTCAGCTATTCATATTATGTAGAATCAATACTGAAAGTATCGTATCATGGATTAGGTGCACTTTAATCAACCAACTTATAGCTCTAGCTTTGAACAATGGTATTTAAACCACGGATTAAATAACCCATGATTAGAATATTTAATCTTGGTTTAGGCCTATTCCTAGATTAGTTTAATCAAGCTTTTGAACAACCCAGACCATGCAGTATAGTACAGTCGTATTAAATATAATAAAGTGTACATAATAGATGCCCGGGAGGGGTGAGTGGGGTTCTCCCTTTCTTCAAATGGTAGGGGTGATCTCCAGTCGATTTTGAAAATGATATCTAAAAGGTGTGCATATATTACAATGCGACCACATCAACCAAGACCACCCAAACAAATTTTATATCAAATTCACAAATTACTTTTTTAACGCTGCATAACAGATAAATTAGTGAATTCTGGGTAGACTATTTCTTGTTCACTTTTGATCATACACACATGCACATAAAGTAAAATATGTTTCCATTATTTACATACTAAGTCGTGATTGGCTAATAGTCTCCTTCACAGTTCCCTGCGCTATCTTGAAAGGTAGCCATGCCTTTGCATCGAAGCAAGATGAACGGTGAGTTTGCAATGATAGAGACATGCAAATAATTGTGCAAGGTGTTAAAAAAGGTCTCTATCATTGCAAGCTAATAATAATAATAATAATTAACTTTGTTTATAGAGGATAACACTTGACAGTAATTCAACTGATAAACTTGTGGTCCTCTGTTAACGTCTCTAGTTAATTAGGGACGGGACCGCCATTAAAGTGATCATCCGAGCCACGTGAAGGTCTATAACCATTTGCAGATGTAATTACAAAGGCAGCACCTTCTCCTCAGTTATTTTAAGACCCTGAGTGTTGGTCCGGCCAAGGCTTGAACAACCACCTCCCGCACAACAGACCGACGCTCTTACCAACTGAGCTAACCGGGTGGCGGTTAAGCTCACTGTTTGTCTTGCGTACGCAAAGGCACGGCTACCTTTCAAGATGGCGCAGGGAACTGTGAAGGGGAATATTCGTATGAAACTTTGTCTGGGTGACCTTGGTTGGTGTAGTCGCACAGTAAAAGAGTTGTTCAAGTCATGTTGAATGGATTCCATTGGATTTATCATTATAAGAATTTTTTGTTTTCATTCATGTGTCGTTTTCAATCATTTCACTTGATACAAAGGGAGTAATATAACTCCCCTTCTCACTGGAAGATCACGGCTCCCATACCCCGCGAGCAGCAGATTTTTTTTAACCCTCTCCCATCTCCCAACGGTCGGGGAGAGGAAAAAAACAGGGTTTGGAGATGGGAGAGGGTTTTAAAAAATCCTCTGCTCGCAGGGGTAACAATAAACTGAAATATCTTGACTATATCTTTAAATTACCCCAGTAAAAACACTACAAGCTAAGAGAGAATATTGATTTACCTTAAGATGCAGTTGTCGAGTAAATTGAAAGAAGTATTTGAGAGAATTTTGCAGCACAAAACCAAAAGCAACCTTCCGCCATCTTGTTTCTGACAAGATCAAGAGCACGTGACTAACAGCAACACAGGAACCCCAACCACGATATGATTCTCCCCCTTTCCTTTCCTTTCCTTTCCTTTCCTTTCCTTTCCTTTCCTTTCCTTTCCTGTCCTTTGCTCTCCCTTCATTTCCATTTTATTTCATTCCTATTGTAGCTGCCTGTATTCTTCATTCTTTACGCCTCTCAATAGACCCCCTTCTTATGACGTCAAAGCCGCTCAATATGGAGGACAAAACCAAATAATTTCAATCTTAGAATTGGAAACCTATTGTTATGTTCTCCAAATTGGGCTGCATTCCGACGTGCTACGAGGGGTCTATAGCGGGTTCTGGCCAAGTTCATGGTGATCATGAGTATCAAGTCACTCCTAATCCTTTAAACCGTAATGCTATATATATATATAGTGTCCGTCTCTCACAGTTGGCGTCCTGTTCATATATAACTTGTGAGCCATATCGATGTTTTAGCTTGTTATTGCCGTGCGCAGGCGAAGTGAGGAGCGATATAAACTTACTTGATAATTCAATCTATTGGTGAGCGTAAAAACCCTTAGGACGGTCTTGTGTACACCAAGACATGGCTGGAATAGCTGGTAAGGGTGGTAAGTAGTTTACCCATCACGTCAGGCGAAACACTAAACAAACTAGTAGCGTTGCATGATTCGTACGTATGATAAATTATTTCTCCTCATGATTCAATTAACTTTTAATGTAGTAACAAAATAAATGTTATATAGAACTCCTAAGAAGCTACTCCGTTTTCAACTTGTCCTTTTGTAATTTTTATTTTATGATTTTCAGTTCGTACTATTTCTGCTCTCCTTGTCATTCTTTGCGCAGACGTTGGCTTCTTACGAAGTAAGTATGGCATATACGTCAGTGATGAGGGTATTGACTGGCGGGGAGCCACGCTAGCGGGATGCATAGCTGTTGGAGCTAATCTCTAGTTTAAACAATAAAAAAACTTCAAACGCCGCCGGGTAAAAAAATGCATTTTCCAGGTTAACATGAGTCAAATTCGTCCACATCAACTTCATGGGCGTAACCAAGGATCTTCAGGGGAGGAGGTGCACAGGCAAAAAAAAAAAAAAAGCATAACCATAAATAAAAGAAAATAAAAAAGGGATAATAGCCGAGTGATTCTTAAAAATGCTACAATATGCAGATGCAAAGTGGTCTTCATTTAATCAAAAAACAGTTACATGCAATTTTAAAGCAAAAGGAGATAGACGAGCGGACCTAAAGCTTTTATGGGGAGGGTGGTGCACGTGCACCCTGGTTTCCCCCCTGGTTACGGCCCGGAGCTTCCTGTGGATTCTTTTTTTTTTTTTAAAGGTTACTCAGTTTATAAAAATAATAATTGTATTGGTCTAACATCTGTTTCACGAATTTAATGACTTATCTTTCTATCTTTTTATCAGTCTATCTTTAACGGTTAAGATATTAGACTAATACACTTTAGTAGACCCTAATTCCATTGTTTTCTTTTGTGTCTTTTTGACTATTACACGTTGACTAGTATTTTTTATTTCACGGGTTAAATGCCTTCACTCTAGTATACTGATGCTCTTTTTATTTATTTATCTGCCCTGCACAACCCGTGGTTCACTAAGGTTCTGCGCACTATGTTGATGGCCTGGAGGATTTGAACAATGCAAATGTCCAAATCGTGTATCCAGAGCGACTCCATCATCGTACGCGACGAGACATCCCAGCTGGAAATACAGTTAGTAAAGCTTTTAGCTCTAACAAAACTCGTAAACTTAACATATCTTTTCCAGTCAAGTCCAGGCTTATCATAAACTGTTTGAACGTGATTTTTTTTCCAGCAGAAAAGCTATGATGAAGCAAGGTTTCGAGTTAAAGCATTTGGCAAATCTCTAGTCCTCGATGTCATTCGAAACGAGTGAGTTTGAGATCAAGGTTCAAACCCGGAGGGGGTACTCCGCCAGAATTTGGGTAGGGGTGTTCCGCTGGGATTCTGAAAGGGGTACCCTGTTTATGACAAAAAAAAATCAAATTTGTAGACCCTGTTTATGACAAAAGATATAATTAATTGCACTGAGTTCCTGTTTCAATTATCATGTCACCTCACGTATCGTTTTTTTACGACCATGATAACCAGTTTCGATCAATACGAAAGTAGAAACCCTGAATATGACAAGAAACTCAGGAAGAACTTGGAACTTGAGTGAAATTGCATACCCTGTTTATGACAAGAAGCTTGAGAAACCATACCCTGTTCAGCGGATCTTCCATGTATAGTCCATATATGGGAGTGCCCCCCCCCCCCCCCCCGGGGGATTCAAATCATAATTCCTTTTAAAAACGTACCGCTATACATTTACGATTATCCCGGTTTTCTCCAGGGCTATGGTCTCAGAGGACTTCTTTATACGTTTATATAATCAAGAAGGAAAACAAATAGATAAAAAGGTTTGAATTGAATTATCAGTTTTAAGGAAAATAATGCGTTGAATTAGAAGTTTAAGAATCTTAATGCTGCTTAACCTAAAATCAGTCTTCAGGTAAACAATGTCACTATCAAGGTCATATTGAAGGTCATCCCGAATCATCTGTGATGCTGGATACGTGTGACGGTATCAGGTATGTATAACATAGCCACGATATGACGATCGCTCTAACTGGTTATTCTACTGGCTAATAGCCTGAATAAACACTGCGACGTCTTTTGGTAGGGGAGCGAATGGACATATAAAAAACTGATGTCTTTGTTATTTACAATAACAAAAACGATAAAAACTTCTCATTTTTAGCGATCAAAACAACCAACGGAAAGAGCGCGCGCTCGTTGACATCAGCTTTATCTGTCTGTCCTCTTATTGATGATGAAAAATAACCAATCAGCG
The DNA here is from genome assembly GCF_029948245.1 of Actinia tenebrosa. Classification (NCBI taxonomy): domain Eukaryota; kingdom Metazoa; phylum Cnidaria; class Anthozoa; order Actiniaria; family Actiniidae; genus Actinia; species Actinia tenebrosa. Next base: position 2,229,931 of record NW_028292572.1, on the reverse strand, counting down.
CGCGAGAAATTTGTAAGTTATTGTAAAATTGTGCTTGCTCAATATTTTTGGGGGGATTTAAGCAACCCCTCCTGAATGGTCCATCCCTAAATGGCTTAATGTTAATGCGTAAACCATGCCAAACCATGGTGGGTCATAATTATTTTTTCTTTTTTTTTTAGTGGAATAATAGAAGATGAGAGTGAAACTTTTTCGATAATGCCATTAAGAGCAAAGGTACGCATATACCTGGTCAAAAAAAGTTGTCATCGCCACAGACGATAGACAATAGGCGATGCATGGGCGCGGAAAAGCGATAGGAGATAGGTCATTCCAAGATCAAGAATAGCTGGAATGACTTGTGTTTCTGCTTCTTATTCTCGTCAAGAGCATGGACCTTAGTGTTGCGACTGATTCAATGTCCTTTGTATTGAACCAAAGCATTTCCGTCTCGGAATGACCTACCGCCTATCGCCTTTGGCGACGACATCGTTTTTTTTTTTTTTGTTGAAATAGCTGTATAAAAAACAGATGTAATAATATAGATGCATGAGTTGAAATGAATCCTAATTCCATTCATTTATTTTTTATTATTTTTAAGGGTTTGAATGCGCATCGAATAATACGAACAAGAGGATCAAAGACTTCAGACTTTACACAAGACTTCAGTTGTGGTATATTAGCCGAGAACTTGTAGAACGCGTTGCATCTTGGAGATATTTTAGGGAACGCTTTCATAGTCATATAACCTGGTTCTTACTAGCGACACAACCAGGTGATCTGAGGAGAAAAAGTTAGCCAATCAGAATCGAGAAAATTTACAAAACAGAGGTTTTGTAAATTTTTGCAACCACCAAAAGAAAAATAAAATACTGATACGCGCTTGATAATAGTGACACAATAATTCGTGAGTTTTATATTTTTATTCCAAAGGCGGGCATGTTTTTTTACTTTCGCTGATTAATTTTCGCAAGCTTCGTGACACTTCAGTTTTGCAGTGACGTCATTTCTACGTCACTATTTCAGATCGGCTGAAAGCCGACGCAAACATTAGCATAAGCACAAGCCAACGCAAGAAAAACAAAATCCTTCGTTCTCTTGCGCTTGCGTGAAATTGCGTCTGCTAGCATTAAGCTCCGTTTACACTGGCGATTTTTGCTGCAATTTTTGTGGCAATTTTCGAAAATATGAAATCTTTTGTCTCATCCTTCAAAAGAGACATTCGTCTAGGAAAATCTTGGTACCCTGAAAAAAACTTTACAAGTAAATTCTTTACCATTATTTGTTATGGACAAAACCGCAAAAAAATCGCAGCAAAAATCGCAGCAAAAATAGCCAGTGTAAACTGGCCTTAAAACGTTAATTGTCGTGTAAATTTTCCAAAAAATTCGTTTTTGATGCATAACACGTGAACTGGCTGATGAAAACGTCCCTCAAAATGCCCCACAATGCAACGCATTCCTAAAATTCCGGGAAAGCTTATCAGAATTATACTATAACTTAATGCTTTACTCTTATTTCCTTTCATCAATACTCAAATGTTCTTAACTGTATTCTTTTCGCATACATTTTTTCAAAGGTACGAGCTCAAGAAATTCTACCAACGATGTCTCTACCAACAATGTGAAGAAGAGATTCGGCGATAGGGTAACATAACCCATGTTTATTGAAGGAATGTGTTCTTACACGAGAAAATAAATTTAATTTATCTACATATTATATTTCTTAGATTCGTCGTTCCTTAGCTATTGACCCTCTTTTCCGCTCGCACATTCCTGTTAACAAGACACGTTATGCGGAGCTTATTATTATCGTTGACAAAGTTATCGTAAGTACAACTCTCTGAGCAATCCAACTAAGGGACGGAGCATGAGCAAGTGAGAGGGGGAAGGGTGCAGGGGGAGAGTCAGTTGAAATCCCCAAAAATATCGAACAAGCACTTCACAGCCCCAAAACTATCGTACAACTTCTCTTTTTGGAAAAGAAATATCGAGCAATCACAAAAAGAAATTACGTGCAGGGATTGACGGTCAAATAAAATAAAGTAAATAAAAAGTAAAATAAATATCGTGCAACATGCAAAATAAATTCCTCCTTGCATCCCCCCTCCCGCCACAATTATCTAATAGTCCATCACTAATTATATATCAGGATTTTCCCAAGTCTAAATCAGTGTTTTCTCGATCTACAGTTATAAGCAGCATGCATTTATACTAACTAAATAAAGAAAAGAAAAAACATACCTTTATAAATGAACTTGAACATAACATTTTAGCAGCATTTTTTCAATCTAGAAAAACAATTAGGTTGGTGCGTTGGTAATGTATAGTTGTTTGCAAATAGTCTACGATGAATCTTTTTCTTTTTCTTCTTTGATTTGACAGTACGATAAGTATGGTAGAAATACAAGTGACGTACAAAGAAGAATATTTGATTTAGTCAATGCTATCGATATGGTAAGCTTGCTTGTAAAATGACCTGGATACCTTCGGGACCAGCTCTTATAGTGTCTGCCTTAATTAGAGAGGTTTACGTCTTAGAGGAAGCTGTGCGATTTTACTATTCTATCAAACGTTATGCACTAGCGCAGCGCACTGATTCTAAAAATAGCTTAAAGATTCGGACAAACATTGCATTCTGTTTAACCGCTACGAGGATTATACGAACCGATTTTATTATTTTTACTTAAAGTTACAATAATAACCCATGTAAACTAAGATCAACTGCGATCGGCTGTGAAAATTATCTGCTGAAAGTAAACTTGTAAGTTTGTTTGTCCGAATTTCGCCTTTGTCTTCGTTTTTATGACGTCACGGTTGCGCTGCGCTATTGATTATGTTGACAAAAACAATGTCATTATTTTCTGTTTGAGCAAACCTCGCTTCTTGGAGGCGAGTAGGAAAAAACGCAACGATTTATCATAATCTATCATATGTTTTATCCCAAGCAAATGTTTTAAGGGGTATTTCCGACCCTATAATACACTCAACAAAATTACACGATTCTGATTGGACAAGAGGAGTACAATTAAATCCCGAATTGTACTCTGTAGAGTCCCAATTAAGTTTCTCAATTTTGTTGAGTGTACTATAAACAAAAAATCGCACAATCTTCTCATACAATTCAGAATTTATAGATGTTTTGAAAGTTCGCCTAAAGGCTCGTCCAATTTTGAAAATTTTCAAAACATGTTTTCATAGATCTACCAGAAGATCAACATCCGCATTGTCATCAAAGCGTTAGAGATATGGACCCACAAGGATTTGGTACCGTTTAACGAGAAAGCTGGCGAAGATCTTAATAATCTACAAAAATACAGAGAAAAACATGTAGACAAATACGAATGCGATGTTTTGCACCTCTTGAGGTAAGATAAATATGTACGAATTATTAATGTGCGTACTTACTTATTAATGGAATTCTTCAACGATACGACGGCCATCTAGCCAGGGGACAAAACAAAACGAAGATGACGGATAATATATATAGTTTCGTGTGCTTGTCTTTCTTTTCTGGGTAAAGGCGATCGATGTGCCGTCTTAATTCATCTTTTGTTGTATTCTCTTGTGGTGAGCTGTTAATATCAATCAACGTCATTACTGTAACGAAGCTTTATTTGCCCCCTGGATATCCCACAATGCCTTGCAATCCAAGATGGCCGCCGTACTGTCGAAGTAGTCTAGAGACCTGTCCGTTTCATTATATAACTGAATGAACCAATGAGCTTTTAGTTCAAGGATTACTCATGATTCTTTCGATCAAAAAATGTGATGACGTAAAAATATGATACTTCTAAGTCGGTAACATAGTCCTTTCTGAGATAGTGAACATGGTTCATCGTGGTTAAGGTTGGGTGCAAACGTCTTTTGTTCATAATGCCTTGTAGTTATATTTGCATTTATCCTTTAGGTCGTTCAGTGTTGAGCATATGATGTCAGTCTAAACAAATAAGAGTTTCCAAAGAAACTAAATTAATAAACGTTCGACATTGCACCCTTAAATGCAGCCAGTGGAGTGGCTAGTTTGGTGTTGTTTGTATCTGATCTAGACCACAATGAATTCTGTTTATGGAGCTGTGAACAGTCCTAAGGCCGGGAAAATTTTGGTAGGAAAAAGGGGGCATGTGCAAATTTTGGAAGAAGCTACAAGCCTTGCTTAGGGGGGATCGTATTTTTTCGCATGACCTTAAGGGGGGTGTTAAGAATTATTCTGGACATTTCAACTTTTCACCTGGCCCCCCTTCCCCCTGCCATACATTATGAACGCAGCCTAAGAGCTTTTGGTTTGATTGTGTTGATCCAGGGGCAGAGAATGGGCAGACCACGGAGGAATGGCCTACATGAGGGAAATGTGTACTATTAGATCAACTGGTGTTGTTGGGGTGAGGACAAACGCTTACTCCTTTAATATTAAGAGAAAAGAGTAAATGGTTTGAAACCAGGTCTTGAAGTTTTTTGTGAAGTGTGATCATCCAGGTGAGTGTAGTCTTGAGAAAGACTGTTGTTGGTGGTGACTGACACTTCGACAACTTGAGTGGAAGTCATCTTTAGAGTCCAGTAAGAAAACGAGACACGGTCGATGGTATTTACACCTCTGGTTCCTTGAATATTATACCAAGGGACGGATCATTAGATAACTGAGGAGTTGTGTTCATTAGAAGATTCTAGAATAATGTACGAGTAATAGAAAATTCTAGAAAGTTCTAGACATTGATAAGTTTCACGCCTAAAGTCATGTATAAGTTTATATTCCAGAAAGCTCTAGAAAATTGTTAAAAATAGGTATGATGTAAGTTACTAAAATCCTTCAGAACAAGTTGCGAAAACCCTCCCCAAAAAATATCAAGCAAGCACTTCTCCTACAAAAAAATATCATGCAGCCTGTCCTTTCAGTAAAGAAATATCGAGCAAAAAACAAACAAACAAACAAACAAACAAACAAAAATTGTGCTCAGGGGTTGTTACAAAAAATAAATATCGTGCAACATAAATTCCTGTAACCTCCCCCTTAATTATCCAATGGTCCATCCCTGAGGATGTTATGGTCTGGTATAGGATCATCATCGAATGTGCGGCTTAGCTTAGAATCAAACCCGCTACAACATGCATGAACTAGACTCACACACGCACAAAACGATGCAAACTATTGGGGTTACTTTTATTACACTCAATGAATTTCAGCTAGGCCCTTCTATATCGAATTAGATTTAAACGTTACTTTTGGCGCTATGAGAGACAGCTCCTGAGCAGCGCGTTTACCTTTTTAGAGATAGTTCAACATTTTTTTTTTATTGATTGAAGTGGAATGAATGGAGCATTGTTGGTCCTTGGATAGCTCTAGCTCACGAAATGGGTCACAATTTTGGCTTTGACCACGACGACCGTGAGTACACTATGTTAAATCGCAATGTCTGACGGGTTCAAAAGGTGGAATATTAACTATTAGTAAAAATACGCAGGTGATTATAGAAGATCTCGCGCGCTGATTGGTCGAGAAACTCACACTATCACACGATAATCACCCCGAGCGAAAATCCAAAATGGCGGCCAGCCGCTTTGTTGCTGTTACCGGGAAAAAATGTCTTTTATCTTCTTTTTTTTTTTTTTTTTTGAAAGAATCACCTGTGTATTTATACTAAGACAGCAAATAATTGCTAAATATACAACAGCTTTCCTATATTATATGTTTTTTGCTTCATATCTGATTTCATATGACTGTTATTTTGCAGTTAAGAATTGTAAATGTCTGACTCCACGTGGATGCATAATGCGGACATTTAAGTAAGTACATTAGTAAATGATTAGAGGTTATTGCCATTTTATGACGCTAATACGGGTTTATATTGGCGGCTAGTTGGGGAAAATATATCCCGTATTTGCCTTAGTCGCGAAGCCGTCAATATAATCCCAAATTGGCGTCTCAAAATGGCAATACGTTTTGTACCGCGATTCATGATATCGCGAAGTAACTCTGTTCTGATAATACGGGTTTATATTGGCGGATTTCTGCTGATCAAACTCGCTATAAAACGAATTGCTATACTTAAAAAATTTGTGCAAACCCTTACCTACTATTTATTCTGCTGCTAGCACTAGTGGTCCCGAGGGTCTTCAGTTCTTCACTATCAGAGCATTGTCGTGTCTCTTTTGATACAAAAACAAAAAAAACCCCAATTACATAGTTAGTATACCCTGAATTCCAGAGGCGCTTTCGCAAAAGTACTTTTCAGTAATAGCTTTCTTTCTCGCGGGAGAAACTCCGGACCACTTCACCGTGATGTTCACTTCTATGGTGACCTTTGTTTCTTCCTTTCTTCAATTCCCTTCTCCTCTCCCCTTCTCATCCCACCCATACCCGACACATAGTAGAACCATCCCCGACCTAAACCCGACCCAAACCCGAATCATACCCGACCCATACCGGGACACATATAGTCCTGATCCATTACCGACCCATGCCCGACCCATGCCCGACCCATCCCTGACCCATACTCAACCCATAAACGATCCACACCCGACCCATACCCGAACCCAAACCCAAACCCAAACCCATACCCGAACCCATACCCGATCCATATTCAATCCATGCCCGATCCATTACCTTCATTAAACATATGCGGCACAGACGTCTGCGGCACACATATATATGCGCAGCGCAAACTACTCTTGTTATTTGTCCGTCTTTTATTTTCGTTTGTAAATATATAAAAAACGTTTTTGTACTTTTCTATCAATACATCATGTGTCAATAAAAGTGGAGTTGAAGTTGAAAAACTGAGCACAAAAAATTTGACTTCTTGTACCCTCACACAGAACAAGAGTACCAGGGTTTTCTGATTGCAACCTGAGAGATCTTCAAAAGATTGATGATAAATGTTTGTACAACGTACCAGTCAAGGTATTGAATCGTCCAATCTTGTATAACTCAATATAAATAGCAAAAAGGTCGTTGGATTGTCGCTGGATAGCGAAGCTACAGAGATTACGGCAAATCAGCAAGAAAAACAGTTTTTGAGCTAAGAAACAGCACGATAAAAATTAAATGCGATAATGCTATAACCTATGTTGTAGAATTAAACAACAATGGTAGTTTTGTATCAATTCTGTTCCAGAGCATTAACCCTCAATGTGGAAATGGAATCAAGGAGGTTGACGAAGAATGTGACTGTGGCACAAAAGAGGTACTTTTATATATACAGTATATAGTAGATGGTGACAGAGCAGAAAAATGACAAGGTTGCTACTTTCGCATTTTTTTCTTTCTCTCTCATTCATGCTAAAAAACGTTTAGTGTTTCATTCGTGTCTCTTGTGCTTTAAACTTTTCAAACAAATTCTGCTAACCTCGAGCAATTCTACTTCGATCAAAATATCATCTCTCCCAACGTTCAGGGCGTTATATCTCAAATACACATTCCTTAAATTTCCCCAAATTTTGGTGTTTTGTTTTGTCAGCCCCAAAAGAGTCTGTTTATGAAATATAAAGCTTATTAACGCATAAACGTCGAAAGTAGAACCCATTTTTCTGCCCTGTCGTAGATGGTAGCACTTAATAGCCACTGTCTAACAATCCTCTGCTTCTATGATCGAAATAGAATTTAGAAGTTGATTTTTGGAGGAGGGAGGAAGACCGGAGAAACCGGAGAAAAACCGTCGAAGCACAGGAGAGAACCAACAATCAACTTTACTCACATACGACACTTAATCGAGGAATCAAACCTTGGTCGCATTGGTGCGAGGCGAGCGCTATCGCCACTACGCCACCCTTTCAGAGAAGCAATGATTCGTAGCTTGTACAGATTTTCAGTCCAAATACAAACACACAATACAACTCTGAAGTTGATGTATTTGTTCTTAGAATTGTGCCATTGTGGATCCATGCTGTAACCACAAGACTTGTAGACTTCATTCTTCGTCTCAGTGTAGTAATCAGCATGACAAATGTTGTAAGAACTGTCAGTACGCACCCACTGGATCGATATGTCGAAAGGCTGAAGGACCGTGTGATGTAGCCGAGGTTTGCACTGGACAATCAGGCCAAGTAAGAGAACAATATTGAATACACACCATGTGTAACATTCAAACAACGTTGCGCGTGGCTGGCATTCAATGAAGTAGACTTCCTTGCTTCCTTGCTTCCTTGGTTCCTTGCTTCCTCGCTTCCTCGCTTCCTCGCTTCCTCGCTTCCTCGCTTCCTCGCTTCCTCGCTTCCTCGCTTCCTTCCTCGCTTCCTCGCTTCCTCGCTTCCTCGCTTCCTCGCTTCCTCGCTTCCTCGCTTCCTCGCTTCCTCGCTTCCTCGCTTCCTCGCTTCCTCGCTTCCTCGCTTCCTCGCTTCCTTGCTTCCTTGCTTCCTTGCTTCCTTGCTTCCTTGAGTGCTTCCTCGCACGTTGCTAGCTTCCCTGTTTTCTTGCTTGCTTACTTCTAGTTCATTTCTTGCTACCTTGTCATATCTAAATCACTAATGTTTCGATGACTGCTCACTTAGTGTCCTCCAGACGATCACCAATCAGATGGAACAGCCTGCCATTTTAATGATTTAGTAAGTATTTCACAGTAAGCTAATACAGTCGAGTCATACGATGATGATAATAAGTAACTGTGTTACTTTGTTGTTAAAGGAGCTGATTGGAAACAATATTGACAACAGCATCAAAATATCAAGACTTCCAAGTCGAATAAAAGCCCGTTTTGTTAGAATCAATCCACAACACTGGCAAAAACATATCTGTATGAGGACAGAGATCTATGGATGTGATAAAGGTGAATTTTGCTGGAGACGTGTTTCTGTATCGAATAGGGCTTATAACATGACAAAACTTCTAATTATTTCGCTGGTAATTCAGTTCGAAATTAAGGGAACACCCGACTTGAAAACAGAGGGCTATTTGTTCAATAGACTTTTTTTGTCGAGGTGCACTATTATATTAGAGATCTAATGTCATCTTAAAGAGTATCATTTATTTGTTTAACGGTTGCTCAGTAATTAGAGTGAAGTCATTAAACCAGTGAAATAGATATTAGACTAATACACTTTAGTAGACCTTAATTTAATTTTTTTCTTTTGTGTCTATTTGACTATTACACGTTGACTATTCATTTTTATTTCACGGGTTAAATGCCTTCACTCTATGAGAAGACACATGAATATGGATATGACTTAAACATAGAATCGTATTGTCTAGGGAATGACACGTGGTCTGAAATGGGTAAATTTTGCATCAAAACGAATTACGTCTTTTCCCATCAAAGAATCCGATTTCATTCCCGGAGTTCTTTTACTTTCGCTTTGAAACACTCAATTATTTTATCTCCTATTACTCATTATTCTTTCTATTTTTGTGTTTTAGTGCGTAAAGCTAGCATTACAACACCATTACGATCCGACAACAATTTGTTTGTTGACGCTGACAACGGTTTCTGTGATGCAGACGACGTTTCCGAGCTCGTTTTTAAACCCTTAGAACATGTCAGAAATACAAACATACTGTTTAAGTTGACCAATGAAGGAATCTTGATACATCAATGCACTGGAAACATGGTTTGCCCAAAAGATAGTCTTGCTACATATGGAACAAAACTTGTGGTTGCAAAAAGCTGTACTAAGCAGTCAGCCAAATTTCAAAGAGTAGGTAAGTGACATCCAGTATCATTAGGATACCTTTAAAACTTCCAATCTTATCAATACCCTATACTTCTGAGCTGATGCAACTCAAAGATCGAACCCTGAAGCAAACTCTCTCATCTAAGTCAGGGCATGGCTAACTCACAGATAGAACCCTGAAACAACCTCTGGGCTGATCTAAGTCAGGGCATGGCTAACTCACAGATCAAACCCTGAAACAACCTCCGGACTGATCTAAATCAGGGCACGGCTAACTCACAGATCGAACCCTGAAACAACCTCTGGGCTGATCTAAGTCAGGGCACGGCTAACTCACAGATATAACCCTGAAACAACCTTTGGGCTGATCTAAGTCAGGGCATGGCTAACTCACAGATAGAACCCTGAAACAACCTCTGGGCTGATCTAAGTCAGGGCATGGCTAACTCACAGATAGAACCCTGAAACAACCTTTGGGTGATCTAAGTCAGGGCATGGCTAACTCACAGATAGAACCCTGAAACAACCTCTAGGCTGATCTAAGTCAGGGCCTGGCTAACTCACAGATCAACCCTTAACAACCTCTGGCTGATAGGATGGCTAACTCACAGATCGAACCCTGAAACAACCTCTGAGAGGAGAGTATACTACCACTACACCACCCTTGATTCCCACACTCTTCCTGATGCTTGCTATCCGGGGTTATCGTAAACTAAGTTACTTTGTATAAACTACACTATATTAATCCAAACTCCGACGGTCTTTAGGTAAATCTTTAAAGCACGTTGAAAGCGGATTCTGTGTTCATCCTAACGGCGGCTTGGCTCAAGATGGAACCTCTCTGGTATTATGGAAAGGATGCAAAGGCAAAAACATCGCAATCACGTTTGTAAAACCAGGTATTCTTACAACACAAGGGCACTATTTTTAAATGCCCTGCATTTAGCTGTTTTTGATATTCTGCGAGCTCCCTATTTGCAAGCCGCACGCTGAAATTATTTTTTGCTGCAGTCAATGAAAAGTAATCAATCGGTACCTTTTATGTTCTTGACTGGCGGCAGTGAAAAACTAATTTCACAACAAGCCGTTAGAATATCTGATTTCACAGAATATCGAAACCTCAGTTAAGAGCGAGGATAATAGACTTCTTGCCTCTTACCTTGGGCGTAATGTTCTCCCATTTCAGACCACGTGTCATTCCCTTGAGAATAAGATTCTTTGTTTGAGTTGTATCCATATTCATATGTCTTCTCGTGTGCAAAAGTTAAACAAAGAAATGATACTCTAGGGAATGACACGTGGTCTCAAATGGGGGAAAATTACGCCCAAGGTAAAGAGATCTATTGATGCTTCAAGTATATCATGCCAGAACCACAAGCCCTGGTAACTGGTTTCTGCCTAGCTCTCGACCACGTATTTGCTCATCACAAACAAATAATCTTGAACAAACTATATAGTAGAGACCTTTAGCAAGACGTTCTTGCTAGGTGTCGCAACCTAACAGCAATTCGACGTCAGGCGTTTTCCTTCAAACTTTCGACATTTATCAAGGCGTCATAACGACGTTGTCGTTTGAAGAGCCGCCATATTTAATTCCATTGATGCTGGGTCTGATCCCTAGCTGTTAGCGGTAAACCTGATACTAAGGATCTATAGTAGCTCTAGAATGTGTAGCTTATCCATGTTCAAACTTTAATCCCAAGATTGCGAGATAGCGCTTGGAATGGAAAGCGGACGCATACGAAATGACCAAATTAAAGCGACTACTTTCCGAAGAAACAAAGAGCCCGTCAATGCCCGATTGAATGGATTCAATGCGTGGTGCGCAGGGCAATCAGATAAAAGACAATATTTACAGATCGACCTTGGAAAGGTAATAACACATTAGTAACATTTAAAAGTATTCTAGCTGGGAGTTAAGGGGCGTGGAGTAGAGGTAGTGTAATGGGAAAACCTCATAATTCGATCTATGATTTAGCAGTGCCCTGACTTAGATCAGCCCAGAGGTTGTTTCAGGGTTTCATCTGTGAGTTAGCCATGCCCTGACTTAGATCAGCCCAGGGGTTGTTTCAGGGTTTCATCTGTGAGTTAGCCATGCCCTGACTTAGATCAGCCCAGAGGTTGTTTCAGGGTTCTATCTGTGAGTTAGCCATGCCCTGACTTAGATCAGCCCAGAGGTTGTTTCAGGGTTCTATCTGTGAGTTAGCCATGCCCTGACTTAGATCATCCCAGAGGTTGTTTCAGGGTTCCATCTGTGAGCTAGTCATGCTGCCCTGACTTAGATCAGACCAGAGGTTGTTTCAGGGTTCCATCTGTGAGCTAGTCATGCCCTGACTTAGATCAGCCCAGAGGTTGTTTCAGTATATCGATAATAATTGAAGGCTGTTTTTTCCTATTTAATGCTGCTATTTAAATACTTTTAGGTGAAGGTCATAAGTGCTATTGCTACTGAGGGCATGTATGACGGTACTCGCGTGACCGGATATAAGTTATACTACAGTAAAAATGGCCGGCAGTGGACGGCCTACGCCGGAAGAAGAAAATTCCAGTCGAAGAACGTAAGGAAACATTTTTACTTTAATCTAAAGCATTTATCAAAAAACCATAACAAAATTCGTTTTAACATGTTTTGTTCAATTTTCAGTCGTATTGCTTCCGAGGGAAGTGTTCTGCGACACTCAATAGTCAGTGTAGAGATCTCT